>NC_084796.1:238046447-238346447 GCF_963169125.1 Humulus lupulus
ATTTGAGATTGGAAAGAAGCCTGATTGAAAGGTAGTTATCAAGATGGCGATAGGAACCAGGGAGGTTATTGGTATGCATGAGGGAGAGGGTGCCACCTGAGAGGAGGTCAGGTGAGGGCATGACCTCTACATATAAGGACTCGCTATGTTAGGATGGATTTCCCATGGTGAGGGAGCGGAGAGCTAGAATGCAGCGATACATTCAAAGTTCGAGACTGATTCCTCGAGGATGAGTATTTAACGGAATGGTTTATGCTTTGGTCATGTAACGAATTGGAAGGACTCAGTATTGAGAATGTCCCGAGAGGGCGATGGACATAGAGAGGTTGCCTCAAAGGTGCTATTTGAGAGGCTGATGATAGTAACACTTATTGAGAAGAAATTTGAAACTCTGGCAGATGGATCAGGATGCAAGTGATCAAGAAGTGCATAGTATATGACAGAGTTTGTCTTAAGGAAGCCTTAGCATGAGTCACAGTGAGAGAGCTAAGCAGTTAAGAAATAACCATGGATTGTAGAGGGTATCATCTGGAGTATGTGAATGAGACTGAATAGGAGCTGAGCAGACCAGTGGGAAAAGTAGGTGAGTATGTAAAGAAAGATTGGGGGATACTTCAAGGTCAGACTACAGATAGGATGGGTACACGGAGTGTTGTAAAAGATGGTTCTGACTGACAGAAAACTATTGAAGTAATCGAAGGAATTTGGCCCTGGAGTAGCCAGAGTGTTGTACTGCGAGGATTGCTAGCATCGTCGGGTTAGAACAAAAAGTACAATGTTGGATACAAGATGGGACGATGTCTCCAAGAGTTGATCTATGACCTGATTATTGCCAGCTGGAAACCAAGGATAGAAACATTTCGGGAATTGTCTAGTTTGCACCAGGTAGGGTGTGAGGAGTTGGTAACAAAGACTCTAGAATGGTTCAAGCTGCAGCAGCACGGGTAAGTTCTTTAGGCAGAGAATGCGTGAGCGGTATGGGCAAGTCCCTTCAAGCTCACGAGCAGTGCATGCAGATTACTCCCATACGGAAATGGTGAGCAATGGTTATGCTGAAGACGTTGTACACAGAAGGCAGAGTCACAGGTAAGGTTCTACGGAGTGTTAGTTTGGGCGTCGTCAGGAGTACTCAGATTAGAGCTACAAGGAGAAAGGACAGGCATGCAGAGATTTGATTGGAAGTCACAAAGAAGCTGGTGAAGAACGTTTGAAGAACAGAAAGCATGGCAAGACTGGTAAGCGCGTCATCTATTGCACAAGCACCTCCGGAGACAACTACATCAGAGATGAGAAGAACAGTAAAACTTGAGGTTAGACGGACTGAGTGGTGTCAAATCAGAAAGAAATTCAGAAGACAAGGTAAGATTTGATTGGTTACGGACGATGATGGAATTTGCGTGTGTTTTGGTTAAGTAAAGAGTGATTGCATAAAGGACCTGATCTATGGTAGGGTTATGGAAATGTGGGAGTGTACCACGATTGGGAACGCCCAGGAATAAATTGACGCGAGAATGGATCGAACCTTGCGGGAGAAGAAAGAATGAACACGGTTGATATACTTGGAGCATTGAGTTGACAGTTATGGATATCATAAGATGCTTGAGTATTGGGTATTAGTAAGAAAGATAACGTTGAGACCCAGATGTGGTGAAAAGTGACTGACGGATGATCAGTGTTTGAATCCTCGATTGAGCGAGGGGAGATATAATTGGAGGCGGAACTCCTAGCTGTGAGGCGTGTGTCAGTCGGGGAATAGCGCCATAGATTGTAATGGGGTGGACAAAGCAACGACTGAGATCGGCATAATGTTAATAGGTAAGGGTTAGCTGGTGAGTGTCACTGAGCTATGGAATCCGAAGTGTTGGCTTGAGTTGAAACAGGGAAGGACCCTGTCATGGTGGTACAGTAGGATACCAGGATCGAGTGAAGGATCCAGGTAGGATATGGCTTTGAATGAGGATTCTGAATGGACATCATTCCACCTCCTAGGGTACGTTGTACCGGGAGGGCTGAGCGGGTGACAGAGTTTAGGTGATGTGGTAGTGTATCATGGGAATAGACCACATTAGACCTTAAGAAAGGTATTTGGACATGAAAAGTTTTAACTCGGTTGTTTGAGTTAATGTTGATTGGGTCGAGTGAACTGGTTTCAGGATGGAGCGTTGATGATATCGAATTGAGACCCTTTAGTAGTTTAAATTTTGGAATGGACCTAGAGAACGAAAAGAATAGAGTGGGAATCTGGGATTATCAGTGGATTGCAAGTGAAATGGCAGTCTGAAAGTTTATCAGATATCTTAAAGAATTGAGCGCCGAGTAGGCGAATACTTGAGGTATTGAGGGCGGTGTAATCCCTGATGAGTTAGTCGTGGTAGCAGTTGCTGGTGTCCTGCTAATGGAACACGACTTAGGACATGGTATAAGGTGAAGGATAGTGGATACTACTATTTGGCAATGGCTCAGAGAGAAAGCCGGAGAGGCTGTTGGAATTCTTAAGGCAGGAGTGTCTGCCTATTTGAAAGAATGAAGAGCTGGTAAATTGCTAAACTATGAGGAAATAAAGCTCCGGAAGGAAAGAGTTGCATCTCTGCGTATTAACAGACAAGGATCTGTAAGGTGTTCAGAGAAAGAAGGGAGAGTTCTGACTCTTAATTCAACATGAAATTCTAAAGTTGTACTAAGGGTTAGGCCAGCGGGGCCTTCAAGCTGATCCCACCTAGTAGAGGTGATGACTTTTGAGTATCTCTGGAATCAGTAATAAGACGATGAATTGGTCATTGAAATCTAGGCAGACCCTGAGGCTTCAGCAGGGTTGCGGTGTAATCGAGAAGTTATCAAGGTATGGTTATTAGACGAGATCTTGCGGGACAAGATTGTTACTCCTGAAAGAGTGATGTTGGGAACTAAAGTAAGGCAGTGGACCTTGGAGATTATGGTCAGATTGCGGGTTGCTGACTAGTGTGTTTGGGTAAATTTCGAGGATGAAATTTTTATGAGGAGAGGATAGTTGTAACGACCCAAAATCGCTAATAAGGCTTAAGGGCCTTGATTAGTGTGCCAGGAGGGCAGGTTGGGATTTATGTGTGATTTTATGAGTTAAATGCATGGTTATGATTTAAAGCATGTTATTTGGCTATTTGTTTATCTGAGATGCATGACTACATATATTAGTATGCATGTAGGCCCGGATCGTGTTAGAAGGGCGTAATTGTAATTTTGGCCATGTTGGGCATAACTGTATTGATATGTGATAATTGTATTCTGTGAATTGTACCACGTGAGTGTGGTTTTATTATTGTGATGCACGTGCCGAGACGGTCCTAGAGAGCTAGTTAACTCAAGAGTCACAACGGGATTTCTATACCCGGCTCGGGAGGAGCCTAGGGGTACCTCGGGAATTTTATGGTTAAGTTGAGATTTAGCGGGTAATGGTTATTGGAGATTTAGTAACCTGGGTAACCATTAGTTACTGCTGAGAGTAACAAGTTTTAGAAAGAAAATGGTAGAAATGAAATAGAAATGAAAGGACTTAAGTGCCCTTGAGGTTTAGGTAGGAAAGGATAGGCAAGGAGGGGCAAAATGGTCATTTGGTTGGGAATTAGATAAATGGCAGCTGGGTTATATGGGGTACACGGTTTGGGGCTTAGTCATTTTGGTCTTGATAGAGTTTGAAGAGAAGAGAAAAGAGAGGGAAAAGCTAGGGCATGAAGAAGAAGAAGATGAGTGGAGGAGCTGAATTGGAGACCTAGGAGATGAAGGAAGCTTAGGGATGGATTCTCCATATGAGGTAAGGAATTTTATACACATTTAAGGCTTGATTATGTTATGGGTTAAGAAATTTGAGCATGGTTTAAGTTTGAACTTTGAGTTTTTTTATTTTTCTGAAATTGAAATCAAGGATGTGGATTTTGGGGATTTGATTGTGTGTTTGGATGTCTTTGATGATGTTTATGGGTTGTTAGATGGTTTATTTGTTGTTTGAAATTGATTTTGGGGTTTGGGTATTGGTTTGGTTTGATTTGGGAAGGTTTTAGCTCGGTGGAAACACAAGAGAAAACCCAGTTTTCTGGGTTCTCGAAGGAGCGCCGCGGCCCTGTTCTTGGGCGCCGCGGCGCGAGGCTGTGTCCAGGCGAGGGTGGCTTTCTGTCTTGCTAGGCGCCGCGGCGCTAGGCCATTTTCAGGGGTTGGAAATTTGCATTTTTGAGCTTTTGCTCCGGGGGTTCGGGGGTTGTTTCCGATGAATTGTTTTAGGGATTTGGGAGTCCCAAGAGTGTGGGATTGGTCCCGGGAAGCGGTTTTTTGGATTTGATTAGTGTTGAGGGTGTTTCTTGTGTGTTGTGACTAGGATATTGGAGAGGCTCGTGCTAGAGGACCGTGCTCGCGGCGTGAGTGCATCAGGAGGCTCGGAATACAGGTAAGAAAACTATATCACCCGTAGGATAGGGCGTGGGCCCATAGTGTGATTGCGGGGCACGGCCCTATATTGCATGATGAGATGATTGCCGGGCATGGCCCTATATTGCATTACATGTTAGGGTGTAGACTTAAATGAATTAATATTTGTTGGAATGTTGTTGTGTTATACTATATGTGTGATTATAGTAAATTGAACGGCAAGGGCCGAGAACGGCGTAGGCCAGGTACGGCAGCGGGGCCGGAAGTAACACCTAGCACATGGGATGCTATAGTCAGGGCGGGGCCCGGTGGATACATGAGTTATCCTTACGGTGAGAACCGATACCCCAGGGCTTTGGTAAGGTTTCTGGGGCGGCATGGCCGTGTTTGCTTAGTCTAATGGTTGACTTGTTTATTTGTGGATCATCTGTTATGATAAACTGTATACATTGCATATGTTATGTTCTGCATGAGTTTTCTTGCTGGGCTTCGGCTCACGGGTGCTCTGTGTTGCAGGTAAGGGCAATGTCTGAGTCAACCAACCATGAGTACGGAGAGCGTGAAGCGACGCGTACATGTTTGGCCTGCCCGACTGCTTTGGTTGGGGGTTTATTCGAAAATGGCTGTAATAATCTATCATTTTTATAACTGATCAATTGTAAACTTATTTTAAGATGTAAATAGTTTTCAAACCTTATTTTGGGATCCCAAATGTTTAATGCTAGAAGTTTTATTGAAACAACGCATTTTTCTAAGATTACAGCCTTAACTTTTAATCAATCACACTTTTGTTTCAAAACCTCGGTTAGCGAGTTCTTTGCACACTGTTTTGTCTTAAAACTCACTTAGTAACGGCTCTAAGGAAGTAGGGCGTTACATCAGAGGTCATTTTGACCTCATTTAGACCTCTTTCGGGCACATTTTGACGTTAAAAGCAGTCGAAATGGCCTTTTACGCTCTGTACGCGACTTTTCACCTTTCTGGACTTCGATCGGAATCTGGAAGGGCGACCATTTTTTGGCCCCAGAGACACTCCAGTTCTTTAGAAATTTTCCTTTTCCTCTTCCTGAGCAGTAGACTTAGGGGTTCTCATTTTTGGTCTATCTTTCTTCGGGTCATGACACTAACTGCTTGGTTTCTTGTTTCAGATGTCCGAGGAGACCAACAACATTCTACACGTTGGACTTTGAGATATTGGAGATGGCCCAAGAGGCGGGAAGACTTCCTAAGAAGAGGAAATAAGTGGCAGAGAGTATCCAGGCTCTCGTGGTGAGGGAAGAGCACCCTCGGTGGTGGAAAGGCCCCTTCGACACGGCCTCTCGGAGGAAGAAGCGAATGTGGATCCCTTACCATCAGACAAAACCTATACCATCATGGGGTTCGAGGTGGAGGGGACCCCCAGCGAGCTCAGACACTGAGGAGCTCTGGAGAGGATCATAACCCACCACAGGATGGACACTCGTGACATGTGGGTGCATTTTTCGCAAGAGGATGAGAGAGCGTCCACGGCCTCGGGGCATGGAGCGCATCTCATCTCCAAGCTAGTGCAGCTTTGCTATTGCACCAGTACTATGTCAACATTTTAAAGTTCGTCGGCATAGCTCCATTCTAGTTGTCCCTAAATGGATATCGGGTGCTGGTCAGGCTATTTGTTCTATACAAGAGGCAGAACTAGCCCGTTCCTTCTCCAGCTAAGATATTGTACCTCTACTACTTCTGACCATCCTGAAAAGGATGAGCGGGGCGGGTATTATGCGTTGATGATGCATACATACCCGGGGATGAAGTACAAGGCCCTGAGTGGTAATGAGAACCATGTGAGGGACTACAAGGACCACTTCTTCTGGGCAGGTGGCTTCCCCATGCAGACCAACCCGACTTTTCTCCTGGACTTCGCCAGGGTTGGTAAGTGTAACTCCTTGGGTCATCTAGTCTATTATTCCTCCACTCGTGTTCGTTCCTTAGTCTTAACCATTTCTTTTCAGGTCCCTTCCGCTGTACACATTTTGTTGACGCCTACAATAAAAGGTTTAAGAAAATGAATGCCCTCCCAAGGAAGAGATGAATCTCAGCTTCCTCATCATCGAGGCCCATCTTCGACAACATGGCCTACTTCGGGAGGGGCAAAGGATAAGCCCCGTGGTCCTTACCAACTTTCTTGACTCGAAGAACTCACTTTATGAGGCGAGACTCCAGACGGAGTATATTGTGGCGAAGACCAAATACGAGTACGAGCAACGACTCTGTGAGGAGCACATAGAGAACGTACTCGCGATCCAAGCCGCCATGGAAGCGAGAGTGGACAAGGAACTCAACGCCAAGATCAAGGCTGGGGTCGAATCATCTTTCGTGCCTCAAGGTAAATCCTTGATAGTTGTTTACCATGACCGTCATGTGTTATATTATTTTATAATATAATGTAATATTATATTATATTATATTATAATATAATGTTTTAGATAAATAAATGTGACAAAGAGTGTCATATATTGTAACATATAATAGAGAGTTACAACATTCAGATATATAAGATATATCCAAATAATGTAACATATTTGGTATTACAAATTTGTAACTTCCAAATATTACCCTTTATTGTGTAAATTTGTTGTTACACAATATTGAGATGAATTTCATAAAGCCATATGTGAAATGGCTGTTAGAGATATGATTTTAACCACAATAATGTGTTTTGGGAATTACAAAATCATTTGGGAGGGTTTGGAACCGTTTGGAAAAACAACACATTTTTTGTGCTGAAATTGGTCGGTGGCCGCGGCCACTGAATGTTGGTGGCCGCAGCCTGTGGGACAGAGACTAATGGCCACGGCCACTAATGTCTCTGGCCGCGGCCACAGGCCAAAAACAGACCAATTTTTCAGTTTTTTTAATCTTTGTTGAACGGCTCAAAAAACCCAAATAACTCTCAAATCTCTTTTTTAATTCCATATTAATCCAATTAAACATTGGTAACAGCCATGGGGGTTGGTGGAATTTGAAATTCAAAGGGTGTCTCTAAACTCTATAAATAGGAGCCTATAGCTCACTTGTAAGACACAATATTTCTATCCATTAGAGCACTTGGTTAGAAACATCTTGAGGCTTGATAATTCCAGAAAGATTTTCCAATATCTGTGAGAGATCCCTTAGTGCTTGAGTTAGGGGGAAATAAGCTTTTGGACAAAGGTTTCAAACCTTGTTCAAGTTGGTGATCCCCAACACTCTTCACTTTGGTTGTGTGAGTGAGAGTTTATTGTTTTTATTCTTGTTCTTATTTTCTTCCATTTTATTTTCTACTACTTCTTCTTGTTCTATTTACTTGTACCTTTTGTTTAAGAGTTTTAATCTTTTTATTTCTTGTTGTTCAAACACTTATAGTTTATTTGTATCTTTTGTAATAGAGTTGTATTTTCTATTTCTATCATCTTACATCTCCTTCTCCTTTTATTTGTAATTTTCAGTTATAGAGTTGTAACTCTTTTTAAATCAATCATTATTATTTGTAATATAGTGCATAGAGTTGTAATATTATTATCAATTTCCATTGAGGCAAATTTATATTTTCCTAACATTCAAAAGCTTATCCCTTTTGGTTTAAATGGAAGGGGAGACCATCAAAATCATGAACTAAGACCTAGTGAGATTGGATAGGTTTGATGGATCCAATTTTACTAGGTGGCAAGACAAGGTGAGGTTTCTTTTAACCACTCTCAAAATCGCCTACATCCTTGAGTCTTCCTTGGCACCTCTAGCCGAGCCATCCGACAAAGACACTCCCGAGGAGGTGGAGAAGAGAAGGAAGAGGGAGGAGGAAAATATCCTTTGTAGGGGTCATATCCTCAACGCCCTATCCGATAGGCTCTATGACCTCTACACCGAGACCAAATCGGCCAAGGAGATATGGGATGCACTTGAGAAAAAGTTTAAGGCGGAAGAGGAAGGTATCAAAAAGTTTTTGATATCTAAATACTTTGATTTCAAATTTTTTGGTGATAAACCTATTCTTCCTCAAATTCATGAATTGCAAATTGTTGACGGTGAGAACTCGTCAACTAAGTTGAGTTGGAAAAAATTATCAAGTAAGGATCGTCAATAGAAAAGCTGTAGAAATCTAAGTAATAACTCAAGAACAATGACAAAATAACAATGGAGAAATCAATCTTTCATTCACTCTCAAGCCTTTGCTACAATAAATCTTCCAACCTCCTTTCAGGTGGAGTTAGAGTTCATTTTATAGTAGGCTCTAATGGCACTAGGTACATGGTGGTCCAGGAGACCAAGGGGC
The DNA here is from genome assembly GCF_963169125.1 of Humulus lupulus. Classification (NCBI taxonomy): domain Eukaryota; kingdom Viridiplantae; phylum Streptophyta; class Magnoliopsida; order Rosales; family Cannabaceae; genus Humulus; species Humulus lupulus. The sequence goes on from NC_084796.1 coordinate 238,055,128, forward strand.
ACATAAGTACTCTGTCAGGAGAGTGGTTCCAGAGGTGGTGGTCGTGCACTACTCGTCCGTACTCATGTCAGAAGAGTGGTGGCAGGCGTAGTGGTGTCGACTCTGACCCTTGGCCGTAGACGTACGGGTCATTACTCATGTCCCTGCATTCCCACTCCTCCATTGGTACGGGTGTCCGTATTTGGACGTACAAGGTCTTGAGGGCCGTACCCAGCATGGGAACGTACAAGTACATTCCATTCAACTCATACCCGGGCCCCTAAGCGTTGGGGTCCATCTGGTGGCGTGGCTCCTATGCGGCTCGCGAGGCCTCCCTCACATGGGCACCTGATGGTGTGGCTCCCAAGGGTACACCCTCCGCACGACATGGAGCGCTAGGGGCGCGAGGCCGAATGCATGCTCTGACGTGAGGCCATGCGAGGCCGTGCCTGCTTCGGACACGAGGCCACGCGGGGCCGTGCTTGCTTCGGACGTGAGGCCACGCGAGGCTGTGGCTGCGCGCGCGAGACTAGGGGCCTCGCCTGGTGCTGGGCGCGCGCGAGACGAGGGGCCTCGCTGATGCTGGGCGCGCGCGACGAGGGACCTAGCCTGGTGCTGGTGCCCGCAAGACGAGGGGCCTCGCTAATGCTGGGCGCGCGCGAGACGAGGGGGCCTCGCTGATGCTGGGCGCGCGCGACGAGGGGCCTCGCCTGGTGCTGGCGCGTGCGAGGCCATCTGGGCTGTCGTGCGAGTGGCAACAGTGGCTCGGGGTCATTCCAACCCAGCCATATTTTTGGGGCGTTTATGGGGCCCAAGCATACATGTTGAGTCTTTTAAGGGCGGGGAATATTGAGCGTTCACACAAATAATTGTTAACAAATTGAAAGTGTTAAAGATTGAGCTTCCCGAGGCCTTTCAAGTTGGTGTTATAGTGGCTAAATTACCACCAACTTGGAAGAGCTATAGGAAAAGAATCCTTCATAAAAATGAGGATTATTCTTTGGAGGAAATCCAAAAACATATTCGAATCGAAGAGGAATCGATATGTAGAGATAAACTTGTGGAGGGGTCTAATGGAGAGACTTCCAAAGCAAATGCGGTGTCACTACCAAAACATTCCAAAAACAAAGGGAAAAAGGGTAATGAGAAACCTTTGGGTCCAAAAACCAACCCAAACAAGTTTAAGGGCAAGAAATGCCCTTGCTTTGTGTGTGGGAAAAATGGTCACTATGCTAGAGAGTGTGGGCATAGAAAAGACCAACAAGGACCTAAGGTGAACGTAACTCAAGAGGAAAACATAGTTGCTACCCTTAGTGAGGTGAATGCGGTCCAAGGCAAGGTGAAAGGGTGGTGGTATGATACATGTGCCACCGTCCATGTCACCTATGACAAATCATTGTTCAAGACCTTTGAAGAGTCAAAGGGCAACCATGAGTTACAAATGGGCAATGAGGGCAAATCCAAGGTACTTGGCAAAGGTACTATTGAAGTCTACTTCACCTCCGGCTAGAAAGTTACATTAGTGAATGTACTTTATCTTCCCGAAATGAGTAGAAACTTGGTAAGTGGTGATTTGCTTGGCAAGCCTGGCATTAAAGCCGTTTTTGAGTCCGGTAAACTTATACTTACCAAATCAAATGTATTCTTGGGAAAAGGGTACTCTTGTGAGGGAATGGTTAAATTGTGCGCCCATGATGTAACTTTCAATGTTATCAATAAAAATGCTAATTCCGCCTATATATATATATTTTATCAAGAAGAAGAATTGTACTTCATTAATCAAACCAACAAATCATACACACCAGCCAGACTAAACAAACTGAGGCTAAATACAGCTAGCCTCGCCAAAACCAATAGTACAACCCAACCACAAGCAATCTCAGACAACTACTAATCAACTCATCCAACTATTTACACTGTTATTTTAGCTAAAATTCTCTGCTCCTGGGTAGATAACTTCTTATTGTTTACAATGTAAAGCCTGTGTTGTATTGTAGATTTTACTTCAGAAGCAATACTAATTGCAGTCCTAGAATAATTATCAAAGGCACAACTATTGCGATTCCTCCAGATGCTATATACCACAGCTGCCAAAATCATGTTTGTGATATGAAAAAGAATGCCATGATTTCTGCTAGAGAGCCAGATCCTCCAGCTATCAAACTCAGAAGGCCAGGCTCTAAATGCCATCCAGTCGAATATATGATCCAACACCTGTTTTGAAAGAATACAGTCAAAGAAAAGATGGGAGTGACTTTCAGAATTCCACCTATATTATTGAGTATGATTCTTTATTTTTGTGGCATCTTAGACTATCGCATATAGGTTTTTCTACCATGAAAAGAGTAGTAAAATGTGGTATGATTGCATGCAATATTAAAAACTATGGTAAATGTGAAACATGTGTTAAGGCAAAAATGATTAAGAAACAATTTCCTAGTGTAGAAAGATCATCTAATTTACTAGATTTAATTCACAGTGACCTTTGTGAATTAAATGGTGTTTTAACTAGAGGTGGTAAAATGTATTTTCTTACTTTTATAGATGATTTTAGTAGATATACCTATGTGTTCCTTTTAAATCATAAAGATGAAACTTTTGATGCTTTTAAATTATATAAATTAGAAGTTGAAAATCAACTAAATAAAAAGATTAAGGTGCTAAGAAGTGATAGAGGAGGAGAGTACTTCTCTAATGAATTCAATACATTTTGTGAAGAAAATGGTATAATTCATGAGTGCACTGCACCTTATACACCACAACACAATGGTGTTGCCAAAAGGAAAAATAGGACTTCTCTAGAGATGATAAATTCTATGTTGGTGTTTTCTAAGTTGAACTTCAACTTATGGGGTGAATCACTTTTAACCGCTTGTCACATTCTTAATCGAATACCGATGAAGAAAAATGAGATATCTCCATATGAGTTATGGAAAGGAAGAAAACCCAACATAGGGTACTTCAAAGTGTGGGAGTGTCTTGCATATTGCAAGAAAAACGAACCTAATAGAACAAAGTTAGGTTCAAGAGCCATAAAGTGTGCTTTTGTTGGTTATGCCAACAATAGTAAAGCTTATAGGCTATTAGACTTAGAGTCTAATGTTGTGATTGAATCTAGAGAAGTTGAATTTTTTGAGAATATGTTATGTGACAATAATTCTCAAGCTTCAACATCTCTAAAGGAGAATTTGTTATATGAGAACAATTCTCAAGCTTCTACATCCAAAGTTTATTCTCAAGATGAGAATTCTCAAAAGGATGTAAAGCAACCCTTTGAACCTAGAATAAGTCAAAGGCTTAAAAATCATAAAAGTCTAGTAGTGGATGAGATAGATTCTCAACGAATTTCATTCTACATGGTAGAAGGAAATAGAGAGGAATTCATTAGGAAAATTCATATTGTACTTCTCGTTGAGGATGGTCCTAAGACTTATAGAGAAGCTATGCAATCGAGAGATAGTGCATTTTGGAAAGAAGCCATCAATGATGAGATGGATTCCATTCTTTCCAATAACACTTGGGAATTGGTAGACTTCCCACCGAGGTCTAAGCCAATTGAGTGTAAGTGGGTATTTAGGAGAAAATATCACACTGACGGCACTATCCAAACCTTTAAAGCTAGATTAGTAGCTAAAGGGTTTAGGAAAAAGGAGGGTATCGATTATTTCGATACCTATGCACCTGTTGCAAGAACAACTTCTATAAGAATTTTGTTCGCTTTAGCTTCTATACACAACTTGTATGTTCATCAAATGGATGTCAAAACGACATTCCTTAATGGTGACCTCAATGAGGAGGACTACATGGAACAACCCGAAGGGTTTGTCCTACCAAAATATGAACATAAAGTTTGTAGACTTGTAAAATCCTTATATGGATTGAAACAAGCTCCTAAGCAATGGCATGGGAAATTTGATCAAGCCATTATGTCTAATGGGTTTAGACATAACAATGGAGACAAGGGTTTGTATTCCAAAACTTGTAAGAGATATGTGATCATTGTTTGCTTATATGTGGATGACATGCTTATTCTAACTAATAGCATGAAAGGGATAGAAGAAACGAAGAGGTTTTTATCATCAACCTTCAAGATGAAAGATCTTGGCGAGTTGATACCATACTCGGTATCAAAGTAAAGAAACATAGTGGGGGTTTTACGTTAGGGCAAGCCCACTATGTTGAGAAAGTATTGAACAAATTTAACCATCTCAAGGTTAAAGATGCCAATACTCCATTCGATCATAGTGTAAAACTAAAGAAGAATGAAGGAAGAGCGGTGGCTCAATTGGAGTACGCTAGTGCTATAGGGAGTCTAATGTACGCTGCCCAGTGTACTAGACCTGATATAGCATTTGCGGTAAGTAAACTTAGTAGGTTTACAAGTAATCCAAGTGTGGATCACTGGAAGGCATTTGGAAGAGTCCTAGGTTATCTCAAGAAAACCAAAGGACTAAGCCTTCACTACTCCAAATTTCCTTCGATATTAGAAGGATATACAGATGCAAGTTGGATATCCAATCTTGGGGACAACTTGTCCACAACTGGTTGGGTATTTACAATTGGTGGAGGTGCAATTTCTTGGGGTTCCAAGAAACAAACCTGTATATCTCATTCCACTATGGAAGCAGAGTTCATAGCTCTTGCTGCTACCGGCAAAGAGGCCAAATGGTTAAGGGATCTGTTGATAGAGATTCCCCTAATCAAAGATAATGTATCTACTATATCGATACATTGTGATAGCCAAGCCACATTGGCTAGAGCATACATCAGAGTGTATAATGGGAAGTCTAGACATATTAGTCTAAGACATGGATATGTAAGAGAATTGATTCGAAGAGGAGTCATCTCAATATCCTATGTGAGAACAAGTGAAAATCTGACAGATCCTTTCACTAAGCCACTAACGAGGGATTTAGTGGCCGCATCATCTCGAGGGATGGGACTTAAACTCCCTAAAGAGATTCACAATTGATGGTAACCTATCTTAACACTAGTTATTCAACTAGTGTTAGGTTCAATAGGTAATAACAAGTCAATCAAGTGAATATTAGTTGTACTCAAAACAAGTCCCATCTGAGATATTGAGTACTTGTGTGTTACCAAGTGAAGGGTTAAAACCGAAAGGATTTTTAATAGAATTCAGTCTTGTAAAGACAAGTATTTTTGGTAACAAATACTGTAAGAATTCTACCTATATGGACCTAGGGGTGGTTCCGCCTCTCATGAGAATTGGGAGTATTCTCAAGAACGTCCATGAATGGAAAGTGCACATGGCCATTCACGGTGCAAAGCGAGACATAGAGGTCTCAATTAAACATCACAAAGGTGTGTGTGTTATCACCGATTTGTTATCATGAATAGATGGTTCAATGCTTAGTGCAACCAAATTTTTGACAAATTTTGTGATAATTACACTATAGTAAAGTTCAAGTTGAAAAACACTTTGCTTTATGCACTAATGCAATGACTCCTATAAGAGAGAGTTCTTATTTAATCAAGTGGGGGATATGTTATATTTTTCAAAATATAATGATTGATTAAATAAGTGTTACAATAGATAATTATTTAATCTAGTGGGGGAAAGTTATATTATTTTATAATATAATGTAATATTATATTATATTATAATATAATGTAATATTATATTATATTATAATATAATGTTTTGGATTAAATAAATGTGACAAAGAGTGTCACATATTGTAACATATAATAGAGAGTTACAACATTAAAATATATGAGATATATCCAAATAATGTAACATATTTGGTGTTACAAATTTGTAACTTTCAAATATTACCCTTTATTATGTAAATTTGTTGTTACACAATATTGAGATGAATTTCATAAAGCCATATGTGAAATGGCTGTTAGAGATATGATTTTAACCACAATAATGTGTTTTGGGAATTACAAAATCATTTGGGAGGGTTTGGAACCGTTCGGAAAAACAGCACATTTTTTGTGCTGAAATTGGTCGGTGGCCGCGGCCACTGAATGTTGGTGGCTGCAGCCACTAATGTCTCTGGCCGCGGCCACAGGCCAAAAACTGACCAATTTTTCAGTTTTTTCAATCTTTGTTGAACGACTCAAAAAACCCAAATAACTCCCAACTCTCTTTTTTAATCCAATATTAATCCAATTAAACATTGGTAACAGCCATGGGGGTTGGTGGAATTTGAAATTCAAAGGGTGTCTCTAAACTCTATAAATAGGAGCCTATAGCTCACTTGTAAGACACAACATTTCTATCCATTAGAGCACTTGGCTAGAAACACCTTGAGGCTTGATAATTCCAGAAAGCTTTTCCAATATCTGTGAGAGATCCCTTAGTGCTTGAGTTAGGGGGAAATAAGCTTTTGGACAAAGGTTTCAAACCTTGTTCAAGTTGGTGATCCCCAATACTCTTCACTTTGGTTGTGTGAGTGAGAGTTTATTGTTTTTATTGTTTTTCTTATTTTCTTCCATTTTCTTTTCTACTACTTCTTCTTGTTCTATTTACTTGTACCTTTTGTTTAAGAGTTGTAATCTTTTTATTTCCTTTTGTTCAAATACTTATAGTTTATTTGTATCTTTTGTAATAAAGTTGTATTTTCTATTTCTATCATCTTACATCTCCTTCTCCTTTTATTTGTAATTTTCAGTTATAAAGTTGTAACTCTTTTTAAATCAATCATTATTATTTGTAATATATTACATAGAGTTGTAATATTATTATCAATTTCCATTGAGGCAAATTTATATTTTCCTAACATCATGTAGAGGAGGGAATTAGTCCCGATCACTCCTTATTCTCGCCATCACTCTTTGAGTATGGGCAAAGCTAGGGGCGCCCATGGACCGATGAGGAGTACCATGACTATCAAGAACTTATCGATGTTTTTCTCCGCCATCCGAAGAGGAGGAAACACCCCTAAGGTTCGTGCCTCTGGACGAGGTGACATCCATGCACGCAATATGGTTTTGTTAATATGACACCAACGCGACACAAGAGATGGGCCAACTCATTTATGAGTTTGCCCATTCCATTCTTCACCCGGAGGAGCCTTATCATGGTGGGGCTCCTGAGGAGACTTCTTCTAAGCCTTGCATGCATGTTGTTCTTTTATGAAATTATTTTCTTTGCGTCCGAAGACTAACCCCATTTGTTTCTTTGTGCAAAAAGCATGGGCATGTCCAACCTAGTTAGGTAGAAGCGCCAGAGGGTGACGGGGCCCTCTCAAATAGACATCCCGAAGGCACCGACCATAGTTTCCTTGCCTTCGGCGGCTATGCCTTTAGCCTCGGCGGTCGCACCTCCACCTCTGGTGGCTCCTATAGTTCTAGAAGCTGCTCCATTGGCCATTCCTCCGTGGCCAATGGTTACTGATGAGGTCATTAACCTTGAGGTCTCTCTTCCTCAAGATGAGGGGCCCTTTTGTTAGGGAAAGGAAATCCCTTCTAGGGTGTCTGACTGTTCTTCGGTTAGGACACCTTGCCTCGTGGTCTTTCTCGAGCACTTAGAGGAAGAAGACCGAGAAAGGCATAGACGGGTGGTTGAGTACTTCAACGCCTGTCTTAACGAAGGCAACGAGGATATCAAGGTCCTCGCAGAGTACCAACGGGAAGACAGATTGTAGGGTCCAGTTGCTTTTTTTTGTCGCGAGGAGCTGGAGTCTCTCCTCTCGGGGAGAGTCGGAGAAAGGGCAGCCCCACTAGCTGCAGAGCTGCTCCAAGGATTGGCAGGGTCCTGTGTGACATGCCCTTCCCTAGCTTTGGTCGTTGTGGAAGCAATAACGAGATCTCACTGATAGCTACTGGCTGCCACATCACTTTATCGATAAGTCTCGAATCTTTAACTTTCCTTTTTATTTAAGTTCTTCACCGAACTAACAAGTATTATTTTGGTACAGGATGCGGCTCTCAACCAGCAGCTTGAGGATATCGTTACGATGAGGTCCTTCAAGCTGAAGGAGCTTCGGGAGGACATGGCACAACTCAAGGAGACTACAGTCTTGTTGGAGGAGCATTCGTTGCTCATAAAGGACTTGGAGGTTCTCAAGGCTCGTGCCTTAGAGTTAAAGACCCAGCTGGCCACAGAGCAGTCAAAACTGTCATCCTTCGAGGATACTTCTGCGAAGCTGCTAGAAGATGTCGTGGGTCGAACCCGGTCCGTGGAGGAGGCCAACGAAAAGATGTCGACGGACTTCATGGAAATTCGAGAAGAACTTCGCCAAAACCGTGAGGAGCTCCTCTTGAGTTGCGAGGAGTCTTTAGCTCGCGCTGTCGAGCTGGCCCTAATTTAGGAGGAGGCCGCTAAGACCAGAGAAGGAGCTGTGCACGCCACTTCTCGCATCGAGAACCTAGCTCAGGAGAACGAGACCCTAAGACTCCGAGTATAGGAGCTAGAAATGGATCTTGATGTGATGCAAAATGACACCCTGTTCGTGGCGTGGCAAGGCATCAGGAACATGGATCTGTCATTAACTCTGGAGCCAAACATGAGTATGATGCTCGAGGAGCGCCTTCTGGCCGAGAAGGCCGAGGCAGCCAAGGAAAAGGATGTTGTGGTGGCTAGTCAAGCTCCCAAGGTGGATCCTATCATTAAGGTGGTAGCGGAAGTTCCTCCGGGCGAGAGCCCGCAGTGATTTTACTTTTCTTTTTCTTTGTTTGACTAAGCAGGCTTGCGTTCCTTTTTGCTTATTGGGGTATAAAAAATTTAATGCTCGAGCCCTAGAGCTCAATTATAAATAACTTTTAACCTATATGTAGCTTGCACTACTTTTCTTGCCATTATTGATTTCTTTACTGACATGTTAACACTTAGTAATTATGCAATTTGGTCTTATCAATTTGGCTGGGTTTTCTCGTAACTCAATGTAACGTAATGCCACGAGAGTTCGACACCTCAACCTGTCCAAATTTTGTGGGCCTCAAGTCTTAGAGACTTAGGTCTTGTGCTTGAATCTTGGTGACTCGAGTCTTTATCGACTTCTCTTAGTATTTGGATAGTCTTAGGCACTCAGTGTTGTCCCCTTGGCCCACAGTCCTCGGGATTAACTTTTAGTGCGATGTCAAGTGGGAACACTTAAAGCAGTCTTATGCCCCGAGTTCTAATAACTCAGGGCTTAGGCCATCCATAATACTTAGAGCTTGAAGATCTTCCTTTTAGTGTCTAGACGCTGCAAGCGTTTACTGTTGTCTCCCAGGCGTGTAGTCCTCGGGATTAACTTTAACGCCTTGTCAAGTGGAACACTTGACGATCCTACGTTCTCAAGTCTCATCAACTCAAGCCTTAGGTGTAACGCCCTGGGTAACCAAGACTGTTACACTGTATGTTTAAAATAATGCTTGACTTGCTAAGCAAGCCGTTTGAACCTTAATGTGTAATTAAAGACTAAGTCAAGGTTAAGTATTAAAAGATTTGATCAAAAAAATGATTATTTTTCATTAAAATATTAAGTTTATACACAGGATCCCAAAATTAGTTTATAGACTCATAAAAGACAAATAGAATAAAATTTGGCTGTCCTAAGCAGCAAAACAGGGTTTAACCCTAGTTCTTCCTAAGCTATCCCGAACGTGGTGATTGAGCAAGTCGCATATGTACACACCGCCCCTTAAGCTCTCCAACTCATGGCTGGTCCCACTATCTCTTTCCTTACTTGCACCACGTAGCACCCGTGAGCCAAGGCTCAGCAAGAAAACTTAAAACAACATGCACAACTAAGCAACAATATAAAAACATCAAATATTAATCATCAAACTCAATTAACACTAGGATATAAATAACCAACCAGCAGTAATATTTAATTCAGTCAAGTATGTAAATCAAGCTCATCATTCAATAGAAATGATTAAGTGTGAACCACACTTCTGTTTATGGTATAATACCCGGGCCCAACGCCCTTAGGCTGAGTTCCCTGGTCTCTTAGCCGACTCGGCAACCTTAGGTCGGGCTATGTTCCACACGCTTACTATTGGCCCCCGGCACCCTTAGGCCGGTTTGCAAACATATATATATATATTCATCATACACAATGCATAGCACATAATCAATGGCAGCGTATAGAAGCATACCAATCCATATATTCTAGATACATGTATAATCATGTTCATAACATATTCATATAAGGGGGTTTAAGCCCCAATCACAAATCGAGTGCAATTTTCTTACCTTAGGTCCCGAGCAGCAAGCGTATGACAGCCCCAAGCACGTTCCCTAGCTCTGAGTCCTTGCGGTATAACCTAGTCACAATACAGTAATGGATAAATATTAAGATCCTAAACTAATTAAAAGCTTTGGAATAATATACAAGCCTCCGGGACCTCGATTTCTACTAATCCAAGTAGTAGAAATCGTCTCGAGCGCTTAGGTTTAGATCCTCGAGCCACCCCGAGCCTTAAGACCAATTCTAGTTAGGGCTGCCTACGCGGGCCATGACCTGGCCCTAAGGGTTGCGGTGCGCCCCAAGTCAGAGGCGCCTGCCTCTTGTCCCAGGGGGAGGCGGACTGCGAATGGCCCCTTCAGGGCCGCGGCGTGCCTGCAAACTATAATGCCCCAAAATCCCTAATGCGGTTTAATGGCTGGATTAGTAGGTCAGGAGGGCCATAACTGTTTAACTATGCCATTAAATGATTATATGCATGTTTTTGTGAATTATATTATAATATGATGTTAAATGCATGCATGTGGGTCCACATTTCATTATTGGGGTGTTTTGGTAATTTGGCTCGTTGATGGCATATTTGTGTATTTTGGTACATATTGTGAGTTATGGATGAGATCCCATTATTATGGAGATATATTCGAGCTATTCGGCATGATAAGGTCTTATATTGTGAATTAGTGGTTTTGTCATAATGGGGTCATTTATTGGGATATTGAGTAATGGGAATGTTTATTTGATGATAAATTCGGAGTTATTGAGATCAGGAGGAAATTCTGGAAGTTTTGACTATAATATTCCCGGGGGTGTTTTCGGGACCCCGAGCACTAGGTTTTATTTGAGGTTACTTAAGCTTGAAGTAGCTTGTCAGATAGAACCGTACGTTAGAAAATACTTTCTCTTTTCCCGTCGGTTCCTTTTATCGTTCGAGGCAATTTCAAAGGAATCTTGAGTTCTAGGAGTCGGAATCAAGCGAGGATCAAAGCATAGCGATCCTAGGAAAGATTAGAAGCTTCTTGACCGAATGATTTAGCGAGAAACAACCCAATCAAAGGTAATCTAAGTTTTAAGTTTTGAGTTTTTAGAGTTTCTAAGCTTAGAATTGGGTTTTGTGAATCGTTGAGTTTTTGGTTCATTTGAGCCTCGGGATTTGATGATTTTGGATCATTGGGAAGTTTGGAAACTTTGATTTTTGGATTTGGAAGTGTTTAGGTATGTTTTTGGAAGGTTTGGGATGAAGAAAATTGGGTTCATGGCTGGTTCTGGGTGGGGGGCTGCGGCCCTGTTCTTGGGCGTCACAGCCCAAACTCGAAGAAGCAGTTAGAGGTGTTTTGGGCGTGCTGGGCGCCGCGGCCCTGGGTAGTGGGCGCCATGGCCCTTGCTCCTGGTGTGGCTGGGATCCGCGGCTCAAGGTGCTAGGGTCGCGACTCAAGCAGGGTTTTGAGGCTGTTTGGGTGTTTTGACCTCGGGAACTTTGTTTTAGGCCTCGGGATTGTTCCTACTACCCGGATTAGTGGGGATTGATGTCCCGGAGGCTAGATTTTGGTTCGGGAACCTTTGTTATTCATTTTATTGATGGTGTCCTGTATTTGGTTATGACTAGGTGATCGTTAAGGAACTTAAAGGTTGACCGTTCTCAAGGGTCGTTTTTTTATTCATTCTCGCTCGAATTAGAGGTAAGAAAACTGCACCCTGTGTATAAGTGACATGCATAGTTATTCTTGATGCATGTTGGATGCTTAAATGTGACATGCATGGTTATTGTTGAGGCATGTCAAGTAATTAAATGTGATGCATGTGTTGCACGAGAAACATGTGATTAGGGCATGCTATGAGTATTGAATATGAGTTTGTTCAGAGCTTGAGCCTCTGTGTTTATGCATGGTCCTAATTATCCTAGCAGTTGTTAAGTAAGCATGTTGAATGCCCTATATTCTGATATTTGACATATGATATATGCTTGGTAGCATTGCTTACTTGTGTGTGGCACCGACTATTCAGGGTTCGGCACTGGTCGCGTATTACTGACGTGAGAGTTAGAAACGGCATAAGCGTCGAGAACGCAGAGCCGATAAAAGATTAGATCTAATTGATATCAGCATTGAATGACTCATATGGGGTATTAATGCTGGACCGACCCAAAGGTCGAAGAAAATTATAAGCGCTTGTCTAGTCTAAGACTAGTTACTCAGAGCCAGGGCCAAAGGTCTAGGTGACTATTTTGTCACATGGCTGAGGGAGCGGAATCCCCGGTTAGTGACTTGGTAATTAGTCACTTGTTAAAAGGTATAGACCCCCTGTTAGTGACTTGGTAATTAGTCACTTGCTAAAAGGTACAGACCCCCTGTTAGTGACTTGTTGATCAGTCACTCGTTCATTGTTTGAACTTATTTGCCTGCTTGAATAGGGTTGTATTTGCTAGGCATGTGCCTTATGATTTGATGACATGTGTATCATTGTTCATGAGCATATTGAGTTTTCTTGCTGGGCTTCGGCTCACGGGTGCTATGTGGTGCAGGTAAAGGCAAAAGAAAGCTGGACCAGCCTTGAGTTGGAGAGCTTAGGTGATGATGTGTACATATGCAGCTGCTCCACCACCACAGCCGAGGTTTAAAGAGGAACTAGGGTCAAACCCTGTTTTGCCGCTTCGATCGCCTAGTTATAAATATATTATTGTAATAGATCTTTAAATTATATTTTTGGGATCCCAATGTATATAATAAACGTTCTAATGAAACGTTATATCTTAACCAAAAATTTTAATCCCTAAACCGCTAATCATACTTAGTTACACGAGTTTGGCCAAATGACTCGATTAGCGAGTTTACACTGTTTACAAGACACACCGTAACGATCCCTGGAGTTTAGGGCGTTACACAAACAGCAAGCATCCAGGGCCTTCTGGGGCACACAGGCCACGATGCCCATGAACTGGGTCGCAACGCGCCCCCGTGAACCCAGAATTCCCTGGGTTTCTCTAGCATTTTCCCAGCTCAATTTAACCAAAAATCACTTACAACCTTTAATCAAACCCATAACCAAGTTTAGGACCCTTAACCACATAGTTTAAGCATAATAATTCACCCCAAAACCTACTAAAATTAACACCCCAAATCAGAACTCAATCAATATCCAACAACCAATCTAAACTCAACCCAACAGTCTGAATTCCTAGCAAAAACAAGATAGAATATTTACCTCAATTGATAGCCTCAAACCACAGCAATTAATTGACTAATCGCAACTTAATTTCCCAGAATTCCTTGCTAAATCCCCTGCTTTTTCCCTCAGCTTCAAAACATTCCAAAGGGAGAGAGGGTGAGAGAACGTGTAAGAGGGAGGGAAAGAGAGTTTGAGAAGTTTCCACCTAGTTCTGATTATTCCAGCCTAAGTCTAACTCTTCCCATTTATATCCCTTTATTTAAAATGACCAGAATCCCCCTTATACTAACCCAGCTTCCTATTTTCCTTTAGGGGCAAAATGGTCATTCTCCCAGATGACGCCTCTTGCACCGAGTGCATACTGGATAAATTTTCCAGCTTTCATTCTTGCTTGCTCCAATAAGTGGAGGTACTACTACCTGAGCTCCGTGCTCTCTGGCACTCTTCTTCTCATTTCTTATGCTCTCAACAGCAAAAGCCTTCCTTACCACCTCAGCATAGGTAGAGATTTCATGCACTGGGGCAACTCTAATGCCCTGAGCTATTTTGGAATTCAACCCCTAAATAAACCTTTCCTTCTGAGCTACATCTGTGGGTACCATATCAAAAGCGAACTTGACCAACCCATCAAATCTGTTAACGTACTCAGTTACTGTTGCATTGCCCTGAACGAGATTCAGAAACTCATTCATCTTAGTAGTCTTGGCTGCATTAAAATAATAGTTTTCATTAAACAGCTGCCTAAACTCCTTCCAGTCCATCACAGCTATGTCCTGTGTCTGGGATACTACTTCCCACCACGTTTGGGCATCATCCTGCAATACATATGTCACACAAATCACCCCATCGTGACCTACCAGCCCCATACTATCGAGAATGGAACTGATCATGCCCATCAATTGCTTTGCTCTGAATGGATCTAGGCCTCCCTCGAAGACTGGAGGGTAATACTCCTGGAATCTTCCACAGAGAAATTCCCACCTGCTCTCAACCCTAGGCTGAGCCAAAGCTGGTGCCACTCTTGGCAAAACAAAGGAAGAGGTGTTTCCCGACAAGTTTCGTTGTTGCTTCAAACACCTAATCTCTTCCTCATGCCTCTGCAATCTTTATTGCAAATTTGTAAACATCTGTTGAAAATTCATAGGAGCAGATGAAGAACTAAAACCCTGGCTGTAACTCCCAGCCTCTGTATAACCACCACCAGGCCTCATTACCTGACTAGAACACACACACACACACTTGTTGATTGAATCTGCAGTCAATAACTTGACCCATTAAACATGATGAACACATCAAGAGCTTTCCCCACAGGAATAATCTTACCACACAACAATCACAAATAAACTATAGTGCTAAAAACATGCCCATGGCATTCATACATCAATCATAATCCCTGCTCTTCCAACATTCACACCATGCCTCCAACTCCAGCATGCAAATATCACAATTATATATGTTCATGGAGCAGGTAATCAGATAATCACATTCATATATGTTCACAGAGCATGTAATCATATAGTCAAGAGCCAGGCTCTATCAGAATCTCATGCTCCCTAATACAATGTGCAGGTAAAACATTTATATTCTATTGAAGCAGTTAAGCACATAACTACAGAAATAGTTACCATTCCCTGAGTGAACCTATCTTTAGTGAAGAGTGTACATGCCCAACTTGTCTTCTGGAACCCTTACCTTGGCTCGCTCTGATACCAAATTATAACGCCTCAAACTCTAGGGACCGTTACGATGCACATTTTAAACAGTGCTAAACTTGCTAACCGAGTCATTTGGCAATAATAGTGTAACTAAGTATGATTAGCGGTTTAGGATTAAAATTTTTGGTTAAGATATAACGTTTCACTAAAATGTTTACTATATACATTGGGATTCCAAAATATAATTTAAAGGTTTATTATAATAAAATAATTACAACTAGCAGATCTAAGCGGCAAAACAGGGTTTAACCATAGTTCCTCCTTCAACCCTTGGCCGTGGTGGTTGAGCAGCCGCATATGTACACATCGTCACCTAAGCTCTCTAACTCAAGGATGGTCCAACTTTCTTTTGCCTTTACCTGCACCATATAGCACCCGTGAGCCGAAGCCCAGCAAGAAAACTCAATATGCTCATGAACAGTAATAACATGTCATCAAATCATAAAGTGCATGCCTAGCAATAATAGCCTTAATCACACATGCAAATAAGTTCGGACAATGAACAAGTGACTGATCAACAATTCACTAACAGGGGGTCTGTACCTTTAAACGAGTGACTAATCAACAAGTCACTAACAGAGGGTCTGTAGCTTTAAACGAGTGACTAATCAACAAGTCACTAATAGGGGGTCTGTACCTTTAACCATGTGACGAAGCAGTCACCTGAGCCTTCTAGCCCTGGCTCTGAGTAACTAGTCATAGACTAGACAAGCGCTTATAATTTTCATCGAACTTAGGGTCAGTCAAGCATTAATACTCCATATGAGTCATTCAATGCCGATGTCAATTAGATCTAATATTTTATCGGCTCTGCGTTCATGACACTTATGCCGCTTTTGACTCTTAGGTCAGTAACACGCGACCAATGCTGACTCTGACTAGTCATGCCAGGCACAAGTAAGTAATGCTACTAGGCATATATCATATGTCAAATATTCGAATACATGGAATTCAACATGCTCATTTAACAATTGCTAGCATAATTAGGATCATGCTCAAACACAGAGACTCAAGCTCTGATCAATCTCACATTTAACATTCATGGCATGCCTTAACCACATGTTTCTCGCTCATCACATGCATCGCATTTAAACACTCGACATGCCTCAATAATAACCATGCATGCCATATATATATATAGGGTGTAGTTTTCTTACCTTTGGTCCAAGCACAGGTTACCAATAAACGAGCCACAAGCACGATCCTGATTCCAAGCCTTTAGTGATAACCTAGTCACAACCATAAACGGTGATCCAATGAGCCCAAGTTCTAAAACCCAATCCCAAAACCAAGACCTAGCCTCCGGGACGTCGAATCCCACTAAACCGGGTAGTAGGAATGATCTTGAGGCCTAAGGTTTGAGTTCCCATAATCAAAACATTATTCTGGCCACAAGTGGCCTCAAGCGCCGCGGCCCCACTCTCAAAGCGTCGCGGCCCCAGGCCTATCAACAACCTCCACCTCCTTCATCGAGCCTAGGCCGCGGCGCCCAAGAACAGGGCCGCGACCCAACCACAAACCACCCATTTTTCCTCGATTTTACCATTTTAAAACCTTCCAAAAACCTACCCAAACATCTCCAAATTCAAAAATCAAAGTTCCCAAAAATCCTAATCATCCAAAACCATTAAAACCCAAGTCTTAATTCAATAAAAAATCATCAAAATACAAAATCCAATTCAAGCTTAAATAATTAAAACTTGAATTACCTCCGATTGAGTTGTTCCCAACTAAATCCTTCAGCTAATAAGCTTCTAATCTTCCCTAGGATCACTATGCCTCGATCCTCGCTTGAATCCGAGTCTTAGAACTCAAGTTTCCTTCACACATGCGATCGAGAGATGAAAATGGAACTTTAAGGGAGAGAGAACCTACTGAACGTTCTTTTTATTTCTTAACAGGTTACTTCAAGCTTAAGTAGCATCAAACAAATATTAACGCTCGGGGTCCCGAAAACGTCCCTGGGAGCGAAATAGTCAAACCTCCATAATTTCCCCCTGATCTTACTAACTCCTAATTTATCATCAAATACTTATCCCCATTACCCAATAACACGGTAATGCTCTAAATACTCCTTGACTCACTCCAAGTCAAGAATAACTCCCGTTGTGACTTTTCCACTAGCTTACATCCTAGGATCGTCTCGTGCTGAGTAACCATAGCATAACCAAATAATAATAAAGCACCACACACATATCACATATATGTCAAATATGCCCGAAATGACCAAAATATAAAAATCACCCAATTAATCATAAATGGGTTCACATGCATATTTAGTACACATAAACATGCATATTATCATTAAATAGCATAATGAATCAATTATGGCCCTCCTGACCTCCTAATCAAGGTCCTTAACCTTATTAGGAAATTTAGGGTATTACAGTGATAACAGTGGGGCAGTAGCTAACTCAAAGGAACCACGGAGTCACATGAGGGGAAAGCACATCGAGAGGAAGTATCACTTGGTAAGAGAGATAATTCATCGAGGAGATGTTGCAGTTATGAAGATAGCTTCAGAGCATAATCTTGCAAATCCTTTCACAAAGACTTTATCCATGAAATCTTTTAAGGAGCATGTAAGAAACATAGGACTGAGAGAGATGCCTCATTTGCTACAGGGCAAGTGGGAGATTGTTAGGAATTGTGCCCTGAAAGCATATGTAGTAGACATTGTTTTAAGAAATAAATAAATAAATTGAATTTGTTATGCATATATTTTATGGACTATATTATTTTGTGATAATATTATGTAAATATCAGAAAAATTCCTAAGTTCATATATGTGATCTCAAACACGTATTGGTACGAGAGGATGTGTTTGAGATAAATAAACTTGAATAGTTCACAGTAAAATAAAGTTAAGGAATCTTTAGATTAATCACTGCAAGTACAGTTCACTAGTATTATGAATACATGTGATCTAGATCTAGATCTAGATTACTAGTGTAGTAGGACACTTTAGTGGATGTACTTTATATATTAGAGAATATATAGAACTAGACCAGATATGTTTATTAATACTTAGTTAAATATCGTTTCGAAGTATTAATTAAATGTATCAACTGATGATCATATACAAATAGATCTTAATCCTGAAGTTACTATGAACTCCTGTTTATGTTATATGAGCTCTTTGATTCACTCGTTAGGGTCTGTCATAATGATCAGGCTAAAAACTTTTATTTTGGGAACTCATTAATGTAAATGGCTGGGGACATAGTATACAGATATGGAATCTATACCTTCTCGTAAGAGAATGAATAATGGTTCTCTTAAGGGTTGACTTTTGGGACTGAAAGGTTATGGAGCTCAAATTCATAATTTAGTTGTGAATTAACCTTCACTAGTAAAGTCAATGGTACTTAAGGAAAGAAGATATAATTAAAAGGGTAAAACGGTAATTTTATTCTCGATTAATTATGAACCATTATTAGAGGGTTAATTTGTATGTAATGATTTATTTTATATGGTACTTAGTAAATGAAATGTTTATAATTACAAGAGTGCAGTCTCATATTTATAGTGGAGTAATCATGAGATTAATAAATTAAGATTATTTAATTAAATAGTTTAATTAATAATCTCATATTTATTGGAGCTTGAAATTATAGGTCCATAGGTCCCCACAGTGATTCTATCAACACTATTCAAGGCAATAGTTGATATAAATGGAAAAATGGTTGAAAGACATATTTAAGAAGAAATTTATTCTTCGAGCCAAATATGCAATTATGTGATAATAGTGATTAATTAATTAATTACAAATTAGTTGTAATTAACAAAATTAATTAATATTTAATTATTATGTAATTTTCAAAATTATATTAAATAATTAAATTTATTTTCAAAATTATATAAATAATTAATTAATTATAATTTTCGAAATTATAATAAATTACATATTTACTTTAGAAATTATTATTTAATTTAAATTAGTTTTAATTAATTGGTAGAATTAATTAAATATCTTTATTTGAGTGGGAGATAATAATCTGATAAGTTCAAATTAGATTTGAATTTAAATGATTGATATTTATTCAAATAATTAATTATATTTGATAATTAGTTAAAAAGATAATTAATTCAATTTGAATTAATTATCAGGTTGTTGGATTTTATCTGATAAGGTAGTTTGAATAAATAATTATTGAAAAATCAAATATCCTTAAAATATAGGGTGGTACATGACACACATAGTTGTGTGGCGTGCACTACACATTTTTCAAGGATAGATTTTTCAATTTTATTTATTTAATTAACTAATTAATGGAAAATTCAAAAGTTAATTTTTGGATATTTTCATTAATGAGATAATTAATTAATTAAAAGATAAATTGTAAATTGGTTACAGATTTATTTTTTAAATTTAAATATTTTCTATTTAAGTTAGACTTATCAGAAAATAAGAAGAGACTTTGTTATTCGCTCTAAAAGAAAATAACGATACTTTTCTATCTCTCCCTGAAAAAGATAAAGAACCAATTTGAGGCCTATTCTCTTGATCTCGTGTGTTGAGTACATCAAGTAGAATCAGAAATTAACTATACTTTATTCTCTAAGTGCCCACACACTTCTTGAGGTGTAGAAAACGTTATGGAAGATCTTGGTGTGAGTACTTGGGAGCACCTTGGATAGGAAGTTCGTTCAAATTACGAAAAGATAGCAAGGACACTTGATAGGCATCAAGAGGTATGTTTTCTATTCTTTTCTTGCTTATGATTAATGTGTGTATATTAATGCATCCGCATATTTAAAGGTAGTTTAAATATGTTACAAAATTTTTGTTGTACACTGGGTCAACCCACCACTATTCCGCTGTGTATTAGGAAACTTGTTCCTAATAGAGATATCCCAGCCCTATTTATAGAGGCCTGGGTAATTAATACCCTTAATGTAGAATTAATACAACATTCCTCAGTATTTGGGGAGTAAACTACTAATTAATTACATAGGGATACACTAATAAAGATTGTGGGCCCAAGCAGATTGCATGGGGCCAATTTGCAGAAAAGTTGCCTACTAACTTTATAGGGAATAGGTATCTGATTATGTCAGGATACGATGCATGTTCACCCATGTCAGGCAACGTTGTCGTAAATGTCGATTGTCAAGTATACGATCTCGACACCACTACTCAAGGCTCACCAAAAGTTGTCAGGTGATCTGCTGGTGGGCCACAGTTGCAAAGATTGACACCTGGCAGCTACTCTAGGTCTGAGGACAAGAATCTTAGACCTAGGGGATTGGCGAATGAAGGGAGCGAGGACCATCTAAATCGGTCCTTGGGGGTGTGATCTTACTTGGAGACATCCACACCTTGAAGACGGACACAAGACGTGGCCTCTACGAGAGACATCCATGCCTCGGGGATAAATCTCGGGGCATGGCCTCACTTGGAGATATTTACGCCTAGCCAGATCACAATACGTACCCTTACTAGCGCTCGAGGGGCTTAATTACTACTCTAATGAATGCCACGTGCCCTCTGGTGAAAATACAGACAACAATTAGTTAGTCTAATGTAAAAGTTGTTAACCAATTCGTAATAGATTGTAACAGATATTTACAATTGTAACATATATTTACAAATTTGTAAGAGATATTTACAACAAAAAAATGTATTTGCCATTTTGTGGGTACAATTTCACTACTTCAAATTTGCCCTTCCGTGTTTTTGTAAATATAATGACCCAACTACTCTAGACTTTTGGACCATTAACGAAAACTAAACATACTAATCCTTAATAAAACTTACATTGTGAAAATACCATAACTTTATTAGGAAACATGTAAAAATAAGAGTTACTTACATAAAATGTCAAGTAGGATATGGGATCCCATTGTTTTAAAAACAAAACATAATTTAAAATAAAAAGGAGTTACATAGCAAGTGCGGAAAAAATACATGTAAAACCATAAAAAGAAGACTACATCCTCGAAAATCGAACTCTCGACTCCTTGAATCCATTCATCACCGATACACAATCCCCAAGCATCCACGAACCTTACCGCCACTATAGCTATTTTCCTGCACATATAAACAAAAAGGAATGAGCCTAATGCCCAGCAAGGAAAATCTACCACATAGTTCATATACATAAATTTCATAAGAAACATAAAAAACATAACATAATGTACATTACACTTATATCATACACATACTATAATGGCCATTATTACTTGGGGTCCCATAGACTAAACAAGTCATATGCCCATTAGATTAGTGGGGTCCTACTAGCTAAGCAGGTCATATGCCCATAATCTATTTGGGGCTTGTTAGTCATATGGGTCATATGCCCACGCCTATACACATACATATCATAACACTTATCATAACTTAAGAAACATAAGATAACATATAAAACATATAACATATGAATTTCTAACCTATTTTCCTTACCAAAATACCGGGATAAGAGGACAGAGGTGGGACTTTGGAACACTCCTAAGAACCATTTGAAAAAGAGTGAGTATAGAGAAGAAGAGAAATGAAAGGAATGGAAGGACTAAACCATTGAGAAAAATACTTACCGAAACCTTTTTGCTCAAGAACTTAGATTTCCTAACCAAAATAAAGATTAAGGTAAGAGGCTGAGTAGAAGACTATGAGAACTTAAAATAAGATAATACCAATGAACTAAGATGTAGAAATACCTTGAAGACTTGTAGGCCAATCTAAACCTCGAACCGAAATACTATGAAACCTTACTTTCCCAAGTGTTTGATAAGCTTATGATTTCCCCACCCAAGTGTTTACACTCTCACACTCACCTAGCAACTTGCAGCCTCTAAACTTAGAGTAAAAGGAGAATAATGGCTGGGTACTAGGTCCTATTTATAGAGTTTAGGAATGAAAGGATCTTAATTTAACTTGAATAAAAATAATGGCTTTTTAGGTGAAAATGATTTGAATAATCGTTCATCAGAGGCTGAAGACTCGTTCAAAAAGGTGTTGGACTTATCAAAATGTTGAATGGCTGAATGGAAAACAAATTCAAAAACTTTCAAAATAAGCTGAAGGAGGCGATATATCGCCCCCTATAGGCGATATATTGCCTGGACCAATATGCCCGAGGCAAACGTGCATCGTTTCGTGTTTTCCGTATCTACGTGCTGCGATATATCGGCATTCGCTGATTATTTAAACACGAAATTACACATTTTTAGCTTAATTCAAATTGAGTAAACAGCCTTGACTAAGCCCTCAAACGTATTCAAAGTTGCTGACTGACCTTAGAGCATTCAAACTTTACCCTTATTAAATTTAATCCTCAAAATACTTAATCCTTAATCACCCATACATAACATGTGCTTAAAATCCTATTAGTTCTTATCTAAACCTTATAGTATAATAAATATTATCCTCAATAACAGTCATATTAATCAAACCTTAGGTTAAAATTAATATTCTTAAACTATAGGTTAAACTTAGAAAATCTATAAGTACTACTATGAGTGTCCAAATAAATCCCGGTCTGAACCAAAAATCCACAGTCATAAAGATAATACTATAATTACTATAGTACTACTATCTAACTAGTTAAGTAAAGTTCTTGGACTCTACAGTAAAGAAATTCTGTATTTTTGTAATGAATCGTATTTTTCACATCTTTTTCAGATTTTAATGTATTTTTGTAGATTTCCCTATTTTGTATATGATCTCGTACCACTAATTTTTATTTTTATCTATTCTTACTCTTTTATTTTGTAGACTTTAAAAATAAAAAGATAATTCCATTTATTTTTTGTGGCAATGAAAAACTTCATTAAAAAATATATAATGTCATACAACCTAAAAAGACTTAATATTCCGAAAAAAAATGAGGGATAACGTCTACTAAATAAATTGTCTATCCATCCTAAGAGCGTACGTAGCCAATCCATGAGTAGCCACATCAGCTGAAACCCGAACATGGATTAATGACACTCATGGAAATCTGGATAACATTCTTGCTATATCCTCTAATAAGGACCCAAGGTCTTTGTAAAAGCTATGTCGCTTAGTGAAAGCAGACACAAAAAAGATAAATCTAATCAAATAAAGTATCCAAATAAACTTAAACTCATTTTATTAAAAAAAAAATTCTTAACTTAACAAAAAAAATCTAAAAGCACTTTCCCTTTCTCGGATAGAAATATAAAAATTAAAAAAGCCAAATTAATATTTCACCATACCAAATTCAATTTTTTTTATAAACACATTAAACACAACAACAACACCAAATTAATAATAGGCAATTTAAGATGTATGATTTTTGCACCCGAACTATGACCTATACATTATCATGACCCAGAATTTTCGAGCTATTAAAAATTCTCTGAAGTATTCACAGTATTGTAAAATAAGACTTCTGTCCAATTCCATCCAATATGACTAACAGAATACTGACATGACTCTTTACTCATTGATGTGTATTGGTCACATCAGCGCCACATGTGTAATTTAAAATAAAAAACATTTTAAAATTCTAAAAACCTATTTTATTATTAAAAACTAATAAATTAAAATAAAATAAAACTAAATTTTCATACTTTATTAAATCATAATCAAAATACAAATAAAATAATTTATAAAAACAATAACATATTTGTACACATATAAACGTTAGAATATAATTAGAATAACATTAAACAAAAAGAACTTTTCTTAAACTTCTTCTTCCGCTCCATTGGTTTCGATGGGTAAAATCTTTTTTTCTTCTTCCTTCTATCTGTTTAGATAAAAAAAAAACAAATCTTGAACTTGTCCGTCTTTTATCTTATTCTTTCCATCGACGAAGGGGTCACGTTGAATCCAACACCCAATCTTGTCCATCTTTCTCTTCTTTGGCGTCAACTTTGCCTCAACGATTAGGGTTTATGTCCTAAAAGCATGTAAAATGACATTTTATTGATTTAAATAAAAGTACGATTTTATTATATTTAAATGTTATATTTATTGTTTGAATAATTTTTATTTTTAATTTACATTTATTATCTTAATTATTATTATCTCGATTT
Source organism: Humulus lupulus (assembly GCF_963169125.1). Lineage (NCBI taxonomy): Eukaryota > Viridiplantae > Streptophyta > Magnoliopsida > Rosales > Cannabaceae > Humulus > Humulus lupulus. The sequence goes on from NC_084796.1 coordinate 238,079,138, forward strand.
AAACCCTTTAAAAGATATATTTCTAAATTTTTATATATTTTTAATGTATTTCTAAATTATAAATCTATTTCAAAATTTTTGTAAAAAGGTTTAGATTATTTTTTTAATTAATTTATTAATTTTTAATAAGAAAATAGATTTTTAAAATTTAAATTATTTTTAATTTTGAATTACACATGTGGCACTGACGTGGCCAATATACATCAGCGAATCAAAAGCCACGCATCATTCCATTAGCCACAAGGGAAGGAATTGGACGGAAGTTCCACTTTACAACACGGTGAATAGTTCAAAAAGAATTTTCAACAACAAAAAAAATCATGGGCATGATAATGTATAAGTCACAAAAAACCTAAGTAGTCTTTATTAATTTTAGTTTTTTATTATTTACTTTATTAATTTTATTAAGAAAATGAATTTTTAATTTAAAATTACACATATGACGTTGACTTGGTCAAGACACATCAACGAGTTAAGAGCAACATCAGCATTCTGTTAGCCACGTTGGATGAAACTCAACAGAAGTCCTATGTTTCATCACTCTGAATAGATCGAGGAGAATTGTTAACGGGTTGAGAATTTCGGGAGGCATAATACGGTAGTAGTAATAGTTTGGGGTAAGAATCCTAAATAATCTTAATAATATTACTCAGCCATTGAACATGATTATTTGAGGACAGATAGCAAAAAATTTCCAAAATTAATCTACTTGTATCATGCAACTTGGGAACAAGAAATGTTAACATACTTTTCTCTAAAATATATGTAGAGAACCAACAAACATTTAAAAAAAATCCTAATCCACATCATATATAATATATATAATAGGATAAAGAACCATTAAATTATAACCATAATGTAACGACTACACATATAACAGTATAAATATGGCCATTTTTGCAGTCACTCACAGGACTTAGTCCACCATGCGGGTCCCACTAATTTTCCAAGTGTCAAAATTTGAAAATTGTTGATAATTTTTTTTTTAGTTTTGCTTTTCACATATTGTAACCAGTCATGTGAACCGTTTGAAAAAGGTGAGAGTAGTTGGCAGTGAAAAGCAAATGCATTAAGGTAATTGAATGTGCATATTCATGTAATTTGAGGTTATTATAGTAATTTTGGTGAGAAGTTGTAGTCATTTACAAGAATGGCTGCGTAATGACTTGGGCGCTGCTAAGTAATTAATAATAGATTTTGCGGAACAATGTTATAATCGAATATAACAAAAAATGATACATTTGAATTTTTTTAATGAATTTTTTTATTAAGTTTCGATGGTGAGGTTTATTTCTTCACTGATGGATTAGTGTAGCATAAGCATAATATAGTATTGGAGTATATTAAGGAAATGGTTGAGTGATGAAGAGTCAATATGATTTGATTTTCAATTTTTGATTTTGTTTTTGTGTTTTTTCTAAAATTAGTAGTAATTGGAGTTATTTATGAGATTTGATACGTAATGTCTACTGCTAAGTAATTAATAAAAAAATTTGTGAAAAAATTGTTATAGTCGAACGTAACAAAAACTGATACTTTTGAATTGTTTTATATGAATTTTTTTATTAAGTTTCATTGGCCAGGTTTATTTATTTCATTGATGGATTAGTGCAGCATGAGCATAATATAATATTATAGTGTATTAAGGAAATGCTTGACAGATGAAGAGTCATTATTTGATTTTCAATTTTTTGTTTGTTATAAATAAAATATTTTAAAAAATAATTGATGACAATATTTTAAATAAAATATATATTAAAATCTCTCATTAATTGAAAAAATTATAATAAAAAATTATGTATTTATTGTTGTTCGAAATTTTTGGCACAAATTGGCATAACATTTAGACCATTAGAGTTACTATTATAAATAATAAGTGTTAGATCATAATTGTTGGTTAATGTGCAAGCAACTCTTAATGTAGTGATAATTAAAATACCATATCACAATTCAATAAAAAAATATTCTTGATCTCCTATTGTAATGATATGTTTAATGATAGACACATACAATTTTGGATGGTCTTAACCTTAGTCTGTAACGCCCCAACTCCAGAGACCGCTATAGTGCACATTTCAAATAGTGCTAAACTCGCTAATCGATTCGTTTGGCCATAAACGTGTAACTAAGCATGATTAGCGGTTTAGGGGTTAAAAACTTTGGTTAAGATATAACGTTTCACTAGAATGTTTACTGTGTACATTGGGATCCCAAAAATATAATTTCAGAGTTTATTACAAGAAAGTGTTTACAACAGACCGTTCTAGGCGGCAAAACAGGGTTTAGCCCTAGTTCCACTTTCAAACCTCGCCCAAGTATTGGTCGAGCAGCTGCATATGTACACGTCATCACCTAAGCTCTCCAACTCAAGGATGGTCCAGCTTTCTTTTGCCTTTACCTACACCACAAAGCACCCGTGAGCTGAAGCCCAGCAAGAAAACTCATATGCTCATAAACAGTCATATCATGATACCAAATCATATCTGGCATGCTTAGCATTCATAGCTCTATTCAGCATGCAAATGAATTCAAACAGATGCTGGGGTATCCAGGATAAGAAATCCTGGCCTTCTGATTGGAGGACTATCAAGTCAATCCTAATCAGATGAGTGTCGCAACACTTGAGGTTCTGATAAACTATGCTGAGTGACCGACAAGCGAGTCACTAATTCAAGTGGAAAGGTGGCTGTTGGGTAAGCCTCTAACCTTCAACAGGTTCTGGTAAACCATACTGAGTGACTGACAAGCAAGTCACTAATTCAAATGGAAGGCTGGCTGTTGGGTAAGCCTCTAACCTTCAACAGGTTCTGGTAAACCATGCTGAGTGACTAACAAGCAAGTCACTGGGGCCTCAGTGCCCAAAGCCATGCATATGATGATCAAAATGATCATACAGAGCTCATAGCTCTGATCAGATGAGTGAATATCACTTTGAGGTCCTGGTAAACCATACTGAGTGACTGACAACCAAGTCACTAGGGGCCCAGTGCCCATAGCCGTGTAACAACACCGTTACCTAGGCTTTCCTGCAATGGCTCTAAATGACTAGCCTTTGGTTAGATAAATGCTTGTTTATATTCATCGAACTTGAGGTCGGTCCTGCATTAATGCTCTTTGAGTTATTCAATGCAGAAGGTCGATTAGGTCTAATTGACATAGCTTGCACTAAACACACTAGGGTTGTCCTGACTAGTGAGTTAGCACAATGTGACCAGTGCCCAGTACCACTGCCGAACCTGACTAGTGAGTCACAACTTCACAGTTGATACTAACACCTTTGCCAAATCTGACTAATTAGTCAGTGCCATGCACAAGTAAGCAATGCTATCAATATATATCAATTTGTATCATATGTCACACATCCAAAGATGAGGCATTCAACATGCTTACTTAACAATTGCGAGCATAATAATGATCACGCACAAACACAGAGACTCAAGCTCTGACCAATCTCATATTCATCATTCATGGCATGCCCTAATCACATGTTTCTCGTGCATCACATGCATCACACTTAATCATCCAGCATGCCTCAATAATAATCATATGCAAATGGGCAAGATTGCCAAGCATTCATTATGCTATCAATGTTTGCATTTAAACATCCAACATGCATCAATCATAGCCATGCATGTCACATATGGGGTGCAGTTTTCTCACCTTGGGTTCGAGCGAGAATTAATAAAAGATACGACCTTTGAGAACGACCAGTCCTTTGGTCCTTTAACGGTCACCTAGTCATAACCAAAAATATAGGATACCATCAATGAAAATGAAAGCAAAGGTTTCCAAACCAATATCTAGCCTCCGGGACATCAATCCACACTTAACCGGGTAGTAGGATCGACCCCGAGGCCTTAAGCTAGCATCCCCAAGTCAAAAACCTATTTTTGACCAAATCTGCCCTGATGGGCCGCGGCTCACCATAGCCATGCCGCGGCTCACCCTCAGACAGAGGCAAAAACTTGCCCAGAAGCACACTCAGGCCACGGCACGCCATAGCTAGGCCGCGACACATTACGCAAACCAGCAACAGTCAGATTTTCTTCCCCTGCGTTTCCCTCGAAACCAAACCTTCAAACCAGTCCCAAACCTCAACCTAACACCCAATTCAATCACCAAACATCATCTACAACTCACCCACATCAAAACCCAAGTTAAACATCAATTAAACTTCCATTAATTCCAACTAACCACCAAGAAATCACAAGTTGAAACTTAAAAGAAAACAGAGTATAATCAGACTTTCATGGCTGAGTTTCCTTACCTCAAGCTGGGTTTTCAAACCCCTTCAATGGCTGATTCAAGTTCCTAAGCTCAACCCTTGATTTCCTAGCTTATTCCTTCAAATTGGCTTCAAAATTCCAAAGGGGAAAAGAAGGAAAATGGTGTACGACAAAGAGAGAAAGATGAGGATGATGATGCTATATTTTGGTTCTATTTTTCTACAGCCTTAAAGTCCATATAAATCCAATCAAATGACCAAAATACCCCTAGGTCACTTAAGGTTCCTAAAGCCACCCCAAGGGAAAAATTGTCCTTTCCAACCAATACCGTTAATCATAATTAACGCTCTCCAATTCCCGCTAATCTCAATATTCTCAAATGTCAATAAATCATATCCCATTACCCTTTAATTCCCGGCAACGTTCTAATTACCAAATTACCCCGAGACTCACTCCGAGCCCCGAACTTAATCCCGTTATGACTAGAACGAAAACTTGCATTCCCATGATCGTCTCATGTCGAATGGCTCGAACCAATCCACATATAATGTGGTAAAATTATAATTCACCCATATGCATGAAATTACATAATCACGCCCCAACGACCAAATTACCAAAATGCCCTTGCAATTAAAGTATGAACCCATATGCATGCATTCACCATTATATAATAATATAATTCACATAAACATGCATATAATCATTAAATACCATAATAAATCAATTATGGCCCTCCCGGCCTCCTAATCAAGGTCCTAAACCTTATTAGGAAATTTGGGGCATTACATAGTCCCTTTTACATTAGTAGTGTTTTGAATGTCACATTTTCTCACACTCCTACCTCAAACACTACTTGATATATATGGGGAATTCTTGGGGCTTCAATTTCGACCGTACCCGTAGGGCTTATTTTTTAGCCCTTGATTTTGGATCTAACGACTATAGCATATTTGGTTTGTTGGGTGTGGGAGGGGTATACACTAAACTGAAATGTATCTGATTTATATAAATTGAATGGAAGGTGTGTGGGTGTAACGACCTCCTTTCTTAACATACATATATAGTGTAAAAACAAATTTTAACCTAAATACGACAATACTGAAATTTTGAATTTACAAAAACTTTATTAAACAATACATAAATAATGTTTATAACCTCAAACCACACAATACTCACAACTAAATAAAAAATTTATCTTACATACAAATCTTAATACTTTTATAAATCATTTTCGTGGCGTTACTACACCTTAACGTAGAAATGAAAATATATCCAACTGATAAATTGAAAAGCTTTATGTAAATTACAAAGTTCATGAAATACTTTTAAAGCTTTAAGTAAATGATAAAGTTCACAAAATACTTTTAATGAAATATAATAAAACCAAGTTTCTTGTTTATTTATAAAATAGCATAGCAGAACTCCACTCCCTTCAGGTCAGCCCCATATGTACAGTCATGTTGGCTCCATGTATACTCATCAACGATTTATATTTGGGGCCTCTTACCTACAATACAAAACATTAACTGATGAGCTAAGGCTCAGTAAGCAGAATAACTACCTCATATGCATTAAAATAAACGTGCAACATGCTATGTATTCTCTTTCTTTCTTTCACTTTCCTTTCTTTTGGGCCCTAGAGGATGCTGCTGCCGGCATTACATAGGGAATCACATTCCCACCTGAACATAAACATGATAATAGGGAATTTCTCCCTCATAAACATTCATTATATAGGGACGTACATCTCCCTCCTTACTTATTTGGGACTTAGGTCTCCCAAGCAGCACCTCTACTTTAACGCTTTCAGTAACTTGTCTGTGAACATTAAGCGTGCTTATGCATAATAAATATAACATTCTTGAAAATAACTTATGCATAAGAACATGGCAGGATAACATATAAAGCATATAAATGCACATAAGACACATAAAAGACTTGTATTGTAGATGAGGATTCTACTTACCTTGCGTCTTGATAAAACAACCGAAATTGTTAGCTTCCTGGTAAAAACACAAACTATTAACTTACATAAAATCTACATGATGTAATTTTAGTTTATAATTGTTGTTATTCTATTTTTCTCTTATTCTTATTTTATTGTTTATTTTATGTCCAGGCATATGGTCATACTATAATTGTCCATGGCAAGATCCTGGTCTAAAAGTCGTGGTCATGGTCATGGTCATACGGAAATGTCCAGGTCATAGTATCTGTCCATAATAATAGGGAATAAGGTCATATAATAAAAATCCAAATAGTCCAAAGTATGACCATAGCCTATATAAGTTTAGTATTATAAAGATACATAACAAAAATAGTTTATATTTCAATTTTGGCATTTGTAAAATATGACGACATGGTAAAATAATCCATATATAAATTTTAGCATTTTAATGGCATAGTAAAGTAATCTATATAAATTTTGGCATTATAATGGCATGGTAACATAATCCATATATAAATTTGGCATTATAGTAAAATAATTTATATATAAATTTTTTTGTATTATAACGGCATAGTAAAATAATCTATATATAACTTTTGGCATTGTAACGTCATAGTAAAATAATCTATATATAAATTTTGGCATTATAACGGCATAGTAAAATAATCTATATATAAATTTTGGCATTATAACGGCATAGTAAATTAATCTATATATAAATTTTTGCATTATAACGGCATAGTAAACTAATCTATATATAACTTTTGGCATTATAACGGCATAGTAAAATAATCTATACATATATAATAACTAAATAACTGAAAATAAAGGCTCGGGAAGAGCTTACCTAAAAGGTTTTCGTAGGCTAGCGTTATGGACAGAACTTCGCCTAGATCTCCGAGGTTTAGAACTTTAGAAGGGTGTTAAGAAGATTTTTGGGTATAGTAAGAGAAAGGAAAATGAGGTTTTTGTGATTTCAAGATGAGTTTTGGAAGGGCTATTTATAGGAAAAACTTGGGATACTATTATAATAAAATATTAAAAATAATAAGCATAGTGGAATAATAACATATTCAAAATATCAAGCATAGTAATTTGCTTAAGTCATCAATGTGTCACTACTGCATCAACATGTGGAACCCATGGGGTGGACCCCGCTGTGGGACCCATGTGGACCCTACTGTGGGACCCTTGCGGACCCCACTGTGGGACCCACTATGAATAGTACCCGGTGAATAGTAAAAAAAATGAAAATTTCCCAATCTTCTTATATTACTTAGTCCAGCATTTTTGACTCACAAACTTTTCTGAAAAAGTTTCTCTAACACCCATAAATTAATTATTCCCACCTGTTGGTTACTTCAACAACTTAGAATTGTTAAAATCCCATAATAGAAAACAACTACACCCCCAACGGTCATGAACACTATTCACCAACGGTCATAAACGGCTAGTTTTTGCCCTATAAATACTTGTTCCTTCAACCATTTATTTTCACAACTTCTTCATCTCTTAACCTTCTAGATAAAATTCATCATCAAAACATGAATTTCTCTTTATTTTTCATAACTTTAGTGATTGTTTGCTTGTATTTAGCATCATTCTATGGGTATTATACTAATAAAATGCCCATGAATGTTATAGTTGCATATTCATTAGTTATTCTTCCACTTTACTTAATAGCTCTAACATTCGGTTAGCATTGTAATGCACTCAAAAATGAATAAAAAAATATCTTCTCTTATCTTTCATAATTGTTATAATTTGTAAAAAGAAAATGGGAGTTACAGTGGGGCCCAATGATCTTACATGTCAGTAGTATTAATTGAATGCCTCCTTAATTTACTCCTTTATATTAGTTAAGTCTTTTCTGAATGCCATTTTTCTATCTATGTTTGGGTGTCTTAACTTGCGCACTGTATGTCTCATTCTCAAGCTTTTGCAGTTCTTTGAAATGCCTTTTATCTATCTATGTTTGGGTGTCTTAACTTGCGCATTGTATGTCTCATTCTCAAGCTTTTGCACAGTTCTTTGAAGTCGAAGATGAACAATTTGGAGACCTAGGGAGGGAAAGGTAGCTGGATTTGAAGTAGTCGTTGTAGGGTGTAGATGGCTCCGACGAATGGGTTAGTTTGGGTTTGAATCATACTTTTGTGTATTTCTTGGTTGGATTTTTTTTTTCTATGCTTGGCAGGTCCATTTGTCCATATTTTATGTAGCGGAGGTCGAATCCCTTGTTATTTCATTGTCCTTTCCTAGTTTGAATTTATATGATAAGGTACTCTAGTGATTTGATTTGGGTATCTTTGTTGTATTTCCACTAGTCAGATTTTCTTTCTTCCATTAAATTGTTGTTGTGTTTATATATTATTGTAAATATTTGTGAAGAGGATTCAGAACTTTTTTTAATACATTTATAGAGGGCATACGAGGGGGACGGTTAAGCGAACCCCTTTATTGGCAATATGTTATATTGCCAAATTATTTTTTGTTCAAGAATAGAAATAAGTAGGTGTTCTGAATGAGGAGAAACATGTTATTCTTAATTGATTTGATTGACACGAAGATAAATATGTTTATGATGATGGGTGAGGATTGAAACTATTACTACAGGAAATAATTATAATTTTTTTAAATGTCACCACTTTTTTTTGTTGAAAAGTGTTTTGTTTGTTTGCAGAATGTATTATTTTTTTTGTTGGGAAACTGGTATATGAATTGCACTGAAGGCATTCGTTTGGCTATTAAGTGGATTTTGCACCAGTTATATATTTTATATAAGTCTGTGAGTGCTAGGCATGTATAGTAAATATGTTGTTGGTGATCGTGACTATTAGCACGTTGATCTCAAATTACGAATTGAGTATTCTTATGCTAGAATTTTTATAGGATGGAGGTTCTGGCATTGGCTGTGAGGATCTAATCAGAATCTGTACGGAATCTCCAAATCTGTTATTCTGAGTTGAAGGAGGACGTACATAAAATTGAAGTTGGTATTAACTATCTATCAGAGCATATTAAAGGGTGAGATGAGGATTGACGGAGGTTTCAGGGGAAAATTCTCCAATTTTATTTTGGAAGTTGCGATGAGGTTGCACCAGGTAGCAACTTAGAAAAGGGAGTGGCAGATGAAATTGGGGTGAAAGAAAATGAGGTTGGTCATGGTGGAGATGTTGGAAAAAGTAAGGATGCAATGATTGAACACGATGAAGTTGCAAAGGGAAAAATTAGTTTGGCCGATTTGAATGTTACCATTTGTTCTCGTAGAAGTGGAGGTTTTAAATGTAATGTTGAAATTTCAACCAGTGGTGGTAGAAAGATGGTGAGCTGTTTAGCAGGAGGTGGAAAACGTACTTTCTTTGATGAGAAATTGTTTCGAAGGACAACTGAGTTTGGGAAAACTTTCATGGACCGAGGGAAATCAGTAAAAGTAAGTGTATGGTATGGGTTTAATTGTTTTCCAAATTGAAAGAGGTTGTTATAGAGTACTATATGTTGGAGAACTTTTACAGTGTCTACCTCTCTCTTTGACAGTGATTATGGGCCAATTCTAGACTATATATTTGATGAGAATTTGGATGGAGGGTATGCGTTAAGTTATTTGTCGAAGGATTTTGTGGTTTGTATATTTGGTATAATGTGGGAGAGAAGTTGATTTTGTTTCACATGTCTAAAATTTTTGGTATATTCCATTCCATTAGGCCCCTTAGACCATCCATTGATACAATCCCTAGTTGAAAAGTGGTGGGACACTACGCACACATTTATTTTCGAGAGCCTTGGAGAAATGACTATGACTCCAAAGGATTTTAGTGCAATAACTGGGTTAGCCGTGCACGGGACACCTTTAAAAATCGATAAAGAGATTCATAAAAAAAAAAAGACATCGTTCTAAGACTCCTTGGACAACCATTAATAAGTATTCAAAAGAGAAAGGTTACCATTAGTTGGTTATACGATGCATACCAAGGCATGACGACCAAAACATTGGAGGATGAAGAGATACTAGCTAGAGTGTTCTTAATAGCACTGCTTGGATCAACATTATTTGCACGAAGCAATAACATGGTTAATGTGTGTTTGTTACCATCCCTTGTTATATTGACAAGGTAGGAGCGTACAACTGGGGCGCTGCGGGCTTGGCTTACTGTTATAAACAAATGGACGACCTATGCATGCAATGCACCACCTCCATAGGTGGACTATGGAAAGCATGAGAGGTAATATTGTTTTAAATATGGTTGATCTATATTTATATGTATTCATAAATAATAAATCAAAAAATAAATAATTGCTTCATGAAACAATCATTCCTCTATGAACTAGTTATGTTATGTTACACAAAGGTGTGGGGAAGAGAGTACATTCCTTCTTTGCGGGTTACATCTCAGTGCATCATGTCCAAGTTATTTCCAATATCCTTGCTATGGATTAGCTGCCCTCCGCCAAGCATGGAACATTCAATCCTACTGGACTACTAAAGAGAAATACTAGATAATCTAACTTTCAAAGATGTAAGTAAGCGAAGATGATACTTTAGTGTAGGTTTCTTTTTGCACTTACTAATATAAATGGTTAATGATAATATTATGTCAATAATAAATATTCATATGCCATGTAGGTTCAATGGTTCCCTTGGGGGAAAATAAAATGCCAACCTGCGTATGTGAGGTTGTCCGAACAACCAAACACTCGTAGAATCCTCCTATTGGGACTGCATGGAGGCGAATGGTACTTGGCTGAAAGAGTCACAATGCAAAGTTACAACATTCCACAAACAAATATCCCTAAGAGACCTCCAAAATCAATGAAAGTAAAAGAGAAAACAATTCTTATATCAAACAATTGGTGCTTAGTTGGGAAGCCCGGAAGGAATTTTTTCAAAAAATCCACTAAGTTGACATACGATGAGTACATATCGCTATTCTTGTCCAACAACAATAATGAAGAGGTTTGTTTCAAATTCATAATTAATATTATTAAAATGTCATAATGTTGTGTCTTTAATATATATATTCTCTGGAACTTCCACAGGATGCCCCAAAACAGGCGGATAACCTATTTTCAAAGGATGGTCAGGATGAACTAATAAGAAAGGAGAAATAAGTCTCCAAAGTTTATTATGTACTTTTCATTGTGTGTGGATGACAACTTTATTTTTATTTTTGGCTTAGAGAAAATGCATAGCTGCCATAGGACTACTTACTAGGTTAGATGGAGTCCAATCAAATCTAATTCAAAAGATTAACACAACTAGTGAGACTTTCAAGACACACTCCAACATCCTAATAACCTTGATGATTGATCTGGTAAGCTTTATAATGCCAATTTAATGCGTCAACCTTAAGGAGTAAGGTTCCTACCACACAAATATATGTGTAATTAAATGCTAATTTTATTCCCTTGACTTTCCATTTTTCATAGGCACAAAATTCCCCAATTAAACCAAGCAGAAGACCAACAATTGAAGATAACGTCAGCACCAACTAAATAAATAAATAAATGAGGGTCAAAAAATGAGTCATACCCTATAGTACTGAATTGTTAACTAGGAGAGATCCAATGTCCAACTTAATATGTTTGTTCGATAGTAGTTAATAATATATTGTGTTTTCTTCTATATTTCATATATACACAAAATCATTTTGAAATGTTTATTGACATGCCAGACATATGAAATTGTTGGAAAAAACTCACAGCAACACATTTAGAAAAATTAACCTTCGCCCTCCACTCCCATCTTCTAGTTAGTTCTCAGTATCACCATGTTTTGGAATTGGTCTAGACTTCTAACCTTATTTAATTTTTAATGTGCTAATTGAAGCAAATTTTTATTCTAAATATTCCAAAATAGTAATATCAAACAATTAATGTTGTCAGATACACTACCGATTCTTTTAGAAAGGATTAAAATAAAACATATCTCTTCACTTATTTGATTCCACAAAGCTACCAATTTCTATCCTCAATTTAGAGCCCACTTCAAATGAAAAAAATAAAAAAATTTATGTCAAGGACAAGAACTCATATATAGGTCTTTTGCCTCAGTCTGCCAAAAATTAACGAGGAAGGGAACTCTACTTGACATTACCGATCATACATAGGCCTACTAAAAATCTCCAAAATACAGTACTAAATTAACATTGCATATCAGCTTTTAAAATGAAACCAAAGTAAATTATATTTCCTAATTCTTCGACCAATCGTTTCTAGCAGCTTTCTTCATGATATGATCTCGCAACTTATTCGCTTCCGAACCCAAAATTAGTGACCCAATGTGTAGCCTTTGAGCTGATTCTCCAGCCTAATAAATTAGAAAATAATTAATACAACCTCATTTGTAATATCATTTAATTATTGCCAACAATAAAATTACACAGACAATAAATAATAGGATGTGTACATTTGCGGAAAGAACGCATCCATTTATCTACCCAATAGATGTTTCATAACATGCAAGCTACTATCAAAGTTTCCAACAATCCTGTGATGATTTGTTGCTTCTGCTATGTAAAAGTCACTAAAAAATCGAAGATTCCCATTCAATTTTGAAATAGACTCCTTAAATGCTTTGTCCATTGACTGTAGCTAAACAACACAGATCATAGCAAAAATTTAACAAAACAAAAAAATTGACAAACTAAGACACATAAACCAAATTGTATAAATATATTCAATATATACCATGAATGACAAAATAGCAGTTCTAGCTTAAGAGATAGAATTTTTAGATCGTTATAAACATCAACAACCTTCTCACTCATATTCAGCATAGATACAAACCAATGTCGCTTTGCCATGATAGGAACACATGCCTATCCTAACTCATCAGAGAAACTCACAATAAATGCATAAAATAAACTAACGTAACCACACCAATTAAAGTACTATAACAAGAAACATACATTCTCACAACTTCCAATATCTCCACTCCAATCAATCCATCTGCTGCAGTCACTAAATGTAAATAAAATTTTATGATTAGGTCTCTACTTAACAACAAAACAAGAATCCTCAAATGGCAAAATTAAATATATCAAATATCAAAATTAACAAGTACATGTGGACTTTTCCTCATAAAACTTACCGACAATGCAGTAGGAATCCACCAATATTTCCTCTGAAAACCACATTCAGATTTATCAAATGCATACAAAATCTCAAGCAAACAATTCATAACCTATAACCAAACCAAGAAATTTAAATACATTAACCTGAAATCAAATAAACCTCATAGATTTTTTCAAAAAAAAAAAAAACTAATAACATACTCGGGGGGCCACTAATGTGTTCTCTCCCAATGTGAGGAAGTCAAACCTTTTTCCAACCACTTTCTCCCCCACAAAAACAATCTCACTAAAAAATATCCAACAAAATTAATCGCAAAATTATACATACAAAACAAATGGAATCAAACAACATATAAAACACAAATAATGTACTAAAATTAAAAGCACAATATAAATGAGTTTAATAATACACTACTAACTTCTTTGGTAAATTAGTATCCATCACATAGCTCTCAAAACCCCCTCAAATTCCTTTGGCACACCAAAATCTCGCCAACTGGCACAATTTTATATCGTTCTAGGTAACACCGCAAGAGAGGAAGAAACCTGCAAACCATTATAGCACACTCTAATGAATTTAATTCAGTCAATTTAAGAAGAAAATAAAATGAAACAATACAGCCACCTCCTCTTTACCTTCAAGCCAAGCATATTAATTTCACCTTTCAAATCATAAAAAAATTATGTATCAAAATAAGATCCCCCCCGCATAACTAAAATAAGAAAGGCTGAGTGCTGGTTTTTCCTTCTCCCATGGCGAAGAAGAAGAAACCACTACGGAAGCTAGTTTCTCCAGTAGGAGAGCAAGATCAACAGCTAAATCTGGAAGAGAATTTTCCAATTTATGGCTTGGACAACAATCGAGTGGAGGAAGACAAATAGTTTGTTGTAATAGGGGTAGACGAAGAGGAAACTGAAGGAGACGTGGATCGTCACTTTGACGAGATCTTAGGGTCGGGAGACATAGATACCCAGGGAGATCAATTCAAAGGGATAGACCAGGCTGGATCGACCTCTAAGTAAATCTCGTGGGCAGACAAGGTGGATGAGAGTGACTATCAAGCTTCTGCTCAGAAGCAATGGCAAAAATTCCAGGCTGGTAATCTTTCATTTTCAGATCAGAAACTTGAATTAACAGAACCAATGTTTAAGGAAGGACGGAGGTTTGCTAAAATTGATGCGGAGGAGGTTAAAATGCAGTCCGCCAATTGGAGTTCGGCAGTGATATTCATGGTGCTAGGAGCCAACCCTCCTATGGCTGTCTTTGAAGGATTTTTAAAGAGGGTTTGGGGTCACCTAGGGATAGCTCAGATAGCTAGAATGACGATGGGTCTCACTATGGTAAAGTTCAATGATGATGCTACAAGGGATCATGTCCTTGAAAATGGCCTTCTCCATTTTGATAGAAAACCGGTTATAGTTCGGCCATGGACGGCGGATTTGAGTGCAGTTTGTCTTGTTCGCTCTGTTCCCCTATGGATTCTCCTTCAAGATTTGGGGCTCCAATATTGGGGTAGTAAATGTCTCAGTGCTTTAGTGAGCACTATAGGTAGGTCGATAATGGTAGACAAGTTCACAAGGGAACGGTCTCATATTCAGTTTGCTTGAGTTTTGGTTGAAATGGAAATCACTAACAATCCTCCGAAAAGCATACAGTTCATTAATGAACATGGTCAGATCATGGAGCAAGGGGTTGAGTATGAGTGGCTACCGATAAAATGTAAAACCTGTGCTGGCTTTGGGCACTCAATGGCAGAATGTAGGAAAGAAAAGAAAGTTCAGTGGGTCAGGAAAGACGCAGAACCCCAAACGGAGGAGGAGCAGGGACCTGGAGAACATCAGGTTGGAAAGTTGAAAGAAAGTGTGATTCAGGCTAGTTCAGAAATGAACAAAGATCAGGCAGAACCAGATGAGTCTGTTATACCAGGTGATGAGACTATGGCTGAAACTAATGTTAGAGGTAAGGCTAATCAACCATGGCGTACCCCAAAACGTGTTGATGCGCACGCTAAGGAGGGATAGAGACCAGTCACTCATGCTAATAATGCTGGTCATAAGAACAAGAATTTGAACAAGTTCGAGGTGCTTCAAGAACCAGTGGTGAACAACAAGGAAGGCAGTTCCAATCCAAACTCCTCCAATGGATAGCTGCAATATCTTAAGTTGGAATATTAGAGGGCTAAATAATGTCAATAAACATAGCCTTGTTAGTGCTTTATGTAGTAAGTATAAAGTGGGAATTTGTGGTCTTTTAGAGACTAAACTGAAGGGTTGTAAAATAAGTAACTTCATGGACAGTCATTTTCCGAACTGGGATTATCACACTAGTTCCATCATTGAAGGCCGTATCTTAGTTATGTGGAGAAGGTTATATGTTAAAACCATCATCTTAGAGGAATCCTCTCAAGCAGTTCACTGTCTGGTGAAGGTGATGGGTGTGCAGCTGGAGTTTGGGGTCACCTTTGTTTATGGTCTTAATTCGATTGAGGGTAGGAGGTGTCTTTGGGAAGGGTTACAACGACCTAATCACATGCTTAAAGGTTGGCTATATTTAGGGGATTTTAATGCCCCTTTTTCAGGCAAGGACAAATCAGGAGGCAAGGCTATCTCAAACTCAGAGTTAGCTGATTCTATAAACTGGCTGGCAGGTGCTCATGTTGAACCTTTACGGAATATTGGTTCCTATTTTACTTGGTCTAATAACCAAGATGGTGCTGCTAGGATCTATTCGAAAATTGACCATGCTGTGTAATGAGAAATGGCTTGATTTGTTTTCTCAGTCTACAACCATATTTAGGTGGGAAGGCATATCTAATCATTGCTCTTGTCTGGTTAGTATTCAGAATTCTGAGAAGTTGAGTTCCAAAAATTTTCGATTTTACAATTACTGGGCGGATCACTATGACTTCTCTGATTTGGTGTTAAAAAGTTGGAGAGCCCCGATTAAAGCTTCTGGTATAAATGCGATTTTTCTCAAGCTGTTGAGGCTTAAACATTGTTTGAAAACTTTTAATATGGACAGATTAGGCGATTTAAAAGCTAACTACAATAAGGCCAAAGACTCCTATCAAGTAGCTTAGCTGCAAGCTCATCCCCATGATCCATGTTATCAAGAGGCTGAGAGGACAGCAGCAGGGAATTTTTCTGTTCAGGAGAGATTATATCAGAGCTTCTTAATTCAGAGAAGTAAAATCACTTGGTTCAGACAAGGAGATTTGAACACCTCTTTTTTTCATGCTTTTTTAAAGAAGCGTAAAGCTGAGAATGGGATAGTCTCTTACATGATGACAGAAGGGCAGTTAGTTGATAATTATACTGAAGTGGTCTCTCATTTTTTGGGTCATTTCAGAGCTTGTTTAGGCAGTCCTAGCTTAGCTTCAGGCAGGGTAAATATCCAGCATATTGAGTTAGGGCCAAAACTTTCAGTTGAGCAGCAAGTAATGCTTTTGGAGACCTTTCTCTAAGAAGGAAATTCGGGAGGCTTTATTCAGTATCCCAATTACTAAATCCCCAAGTCCTGATGGGTATGGTTCTGGCTTTTTTAAAGCTGTCTAGAGTGATATACGTGAAGAGGTGTGTACTGCTATCTCTAACTGTTTTGAGTCTGGCAGCTTCCCATCTAAGCTTCATGAAACTACCCTTTCATTGATTCCTAAGGTTGCTAATCCCTCCCGGACTGTCGACTATAGGCCTATAGCATGCTACTCTACGTTGTATAAGTGCATGGCTAAGTTGCTTTGTAAGAGGTTGGCTGTTGTTCTGCCTGTTATTGTTCAGACCAATCAGGGAGCTTTCATACAAGGTCGCACTTTAGCCCACAATATCATGATTTGTCAAGATCTGATTAAAAATTACGGGAGAGTTTCCACTTCTTCGCGTTGTGCCATAAAGATATATCTGAGTAAGGCATATGATACTGTAGATTGGTTGTTTCTTGAGGACTTGTTTAAAGCTATAAGGTTCCCCATGAAGTTCATAGGTTGGGTTATGTCTTGTGTTAGGAGTACCACCTATTTTCTTGTGATGAATGGTAGAATTCAAGGCAATTTTAAAGGAGAGAAAGGGTTGAGACAGGGTGATCCTATGTCACCTCTTTTATTTGTTCTCATCATGGAGTATTTGTCTAGAAGTTTACAACATGCAGCGCTTAACTCCCTCTTTCGTTTTCATCCGATGTGCAAGAGTCTTAAGCTCATTAATTTGTGTTTTGCGGAAGAATTGCTTATTTTTTGTAAGGGTACTCTCCCAGCTATTAGGAGTGTAAAGAGGGTTCTTGATGATTTTTCTACTGCCTCTGGTCTGAACATCAATGTTGGCAAATCTCAAAATTTTTTCGGTGGAGTCTCTACTTCAGATAGAACCAGGATCTCTCAAGAGATTAACCTTTCAGAGGGTTCCTTTCCTTTAAGGTACCTTGGGGTTCCAATGAGGCCAACAAAATGGAGACATGCAGATTGTGAGGTGTTAATTCAGAAGTTTAGGCTGAAGATTCCGAATTGGGCTAGTAGACATCTCTCCTTTGCTGGCCGGATTCAACTTATAAACTCTGTTTTTCTTGGGCTCCGAAACTATTGGATGTCAATATTTGTGTTGCCCCAAAGTGTAGTCAAGGAAATCGAAAGACTTTGAAGAGGGTTTCTGTGGGGCATTTCTGGGCAGAGGAGTAAATTACACATCCCATCTTGGCAAAAAGTCTGCCTCCCTAAAACTTATGGTGGCTTGGGATTTAGAGAAGGGGCAACATGGAACCAGGTTGTTCTGGCTAAGTACATTTGGGCATTATCTTCCAAACCTGACTTACTTTGGGTTAAGTGGATTCACTCCATTAACCTGAAAGGACAGAACTTCTGGAACTATGATTTGAAAGGTGATTGTAGCTGGTACTGGGGGAAATTGTGTCATCTCAAGAAGTGCTTCAGTTCAACTGCTATATCAGCTGCTGGTGTACAGAGGAAGTTTCTGTCTTCGAAGCTTTATAATAGCCTTCTAATTCAGCAAAAAGTTGAGTATTCTAGGACAATTTGAAGCAAATTTATCCTTCCTAAACACAGGTTTATGCTATGGCAGGTGGTTAACTCACAGTTGCTAACAAGGGATAATCTTAATAGGCTGCATATTCCTTTGAGCACTCTGTTATGCCCGGTCTGTGATTGCTATCAAGAAAGTCATGCTCACTTGTTTTTTGATTGTAGCCTTTCCTCTCGGCTGGTAGACATTATCTTCAATTGGCTGGGATTTGCAGCTTGGCCTTTGGATTTCAATTGCTGGTTGGTGTGGCTGACAAGGGCTAGGAGTGTAACTAAATCTAATATTGTTAATATGGTGTTTGCTCCTGTCATTTACAGCTTATGGACCAACAGAAACAGATGCCTTTTTGATGGTTACTCCTCATCTGTTTTATCTCTAGTTCAGGAAATTAAATATACAACTAAACATAGACTTTACTTAGTGTCCAATAGACATAATTCGACTCAAGACCAAATGTATATTCGTTATCTTCTGTGTAATTAGTGGCTGGTTTGGCCTATTCTAGGCTGGTACTGTGTTTGTATATGTGTTTTGGTTGTATTCCAGTTGGTTCATTTGTTCAATGAAGCTCTTTTATTCTTCTTGATCAGAAAAAAAAAAAAGATCCCCCATAATTCAACTCCAATGCCCTTTCCTCCAAGACTCAAAAAATATTACATCATCTGCGTTCATACCATTGTTTCCAATACTATGGCTCATCTGACTGAGCAACTCAAGTGATATGACCGAATTTCTAGAAGTATCATTCAAAACATCAACGTCGATCAACTTATCATCCCCATCAATGCTTTCATCTACATCAATTACATCATGACTATCCATCTTCGCTTTCAAAGAATTAGATGTCATTACGCCAATGAACTGGTTTGTTCTACCAACATGTTCTATATTACCAACATTACCAATTTTATGTCCATCAATACTACCTACGTTCACTTTAGCCTCCTTCTCACTTGAACAACATAAGCTCTTCTCGATTTCCATATACAAACTCTCATCCACCATGAATTATCAAAAAATAAATTTAAATCCTCAAATTTGTGTGAATCTTCATTTTCACCGTCCGGTGTTGCTTCCTTAGGTTGAACCTTGTTTTTCATGTTATCACACCCTACATTTTTGCTATTATTAAAACTTCCAATAACCTTCTTACTCGTTCTCCTCCTTCGACAACCTTCCTCAATTAGGACATCAAAAAACTTATCCTCCTTTGCTACTCTAATCTCACCCTAGCAAAATTGGAGTACGCTAGTGCTATAGGGAGTCTAATGTACGCTGCCCAGTGTACTAGACCTGATATAACATTTGCGGTAAGTAAACTTAGTAGGTTTACAAGTAATCCAAGTGTGGATCACCGGAAGACAATTGGAAGAGTCCTAGGTTATCTTAAGAAGACCAAAGGACTAAGCCTTCACTACTCCAAATTTCCTTCGATTTTAGAAGGATATACAGATGCAAGTTGGATATCCAATCTTGGGGACAACTTGTCCACAACTGGTTGGGTATTTACACTTGGTGGAGGTGCAATTTCTTGGGGCTCCAAGAAACAAACCTGTATATCTCATTCCACTATGGAAGCAGAGTGCATAGTTCTAGCTGCTACTGGCAAAGAAGCCGAATGGTTAAGGGATCTGTTGATAGAGATTCCCCTAATCAAAGATAATGTATCTACTATATCGATACATTTTGATAGCCAAGCGACATTGGCTAGAGCATACAGCGGAGTGTATAATGGAAAGTCTAGACACATTAGTCTAAGACATGGATATGTAAGAGAATTGATTCAAAGAGGAGTCATCTCAATATCCTATGTGAGAACTAGTGAAAATCTGGTAGATCCTTTCACTAAGCCACTAACGAGGGATTTAGTGGCTGCATCATCTCGAGGGATGGGACTTAAACTCCCTAAAGAGATTCACGATTGATGGTAACCTATCTTAACACTAGTTATTCAACTAGTGTTAGGTTCAATAGGTAATAACAAGTCATTCAAGTGAGTATTAGTTGTACTCAAAACAAGTCCCATCTGAGATATTGAGTACTTGTGTGTTACCAAGTGGAGGGTTAAAACCGAAAGGTTTTTTTAATAGAGTTCAGTCTTGTAAAGACAAGTATTTTTGGTAACAAAATGCTGTAAGAATTCTACCTATATGGACCTAGGGGTGGTGCCGCCTCTCATGAGAATTGGGAGTATTCTCAAGAACGTTCATGAATGGAAAGTGCACATGGCCATTAACGGTGCAAAGCGAGACATAGAGGTCTCAAGTGAACATCGCAAAGGTGCGTGTGTTATCACCGATTTGTCATCATGAAAAGATGGTTCAATGCCTAGTGCAACCTAATTTTTGACAAATTTTGTGATAATTACACTATAGTAAAGATCAAGTTGAAAAACACTTTACTTTATGCACTAATGCAATGACTCCTATAAGAGAGAGTTCTTATTTAATCAAGTGGGGGATATGTTATATTTCAAAATATAATGATTGATTAAATAAGTGTTACAATAGATAACTATTTAATCTTGTGGGGGAATGTTATATTATTTTATAATATAATGTAAAATTATATTATATTATAATATAATGTTTTAGATTAAATAAATGTGACAAAGTGTGTCACATATTGTAGCATATAATAGAGAGTTACAATATTTAGATATATGAGATATATCCAAATAATGTAACATATTTGGTGTTACAAATTTGTAACCTCCAAATATTACCCTTTATTGTGTAAATTGTTGTTACACAATATTGAGATGAATTTCATAAAAGCCATATGTGATATGGCTGTTAGAGATATGATTTTAACCCCAATAATGTGTTTTTGGAGTTACAAAATCATTTGGGAGGGTTTGGAACCGTTTGGAAAAACAACACAATTTTTGTGCTGAATTTGGGCCGCGGCCTGTGGGTCAGAGACAAGTGGCCGCGGCCACTAATGTCTCTGGCCGCGGCCACAGGCCAAAAACTGACTAAATTTTCAGTTTTTAATATTTGTTGAACGGCTAAAAAAACTCAAATAACTCCCAAATCTCCTTTTTAATTCCATATTAATCCAATTAAACATTGGTAACAACCATGGGGGTTGGTGGAATTTGAAATTCAAAGGGTGTCTCTAAACTCTATAAATAAGAGCCTATAGCTCACTTGTAAGACACAACTTTTCTATCCACTAGAGCACTTGGCTAGAAACACCTTGAGGCTTGATAATTCTAGAAAGCTTTTCCAATATCTGAGAGAGATCTCTTAGTGCTTGAGTTAGGGGGAAATAAGCTTTTGGACAAAGGTTTTATACCTTATTCAAGTTGGTGATCCCCAATCCTCTTCACTTAGGTTGTGTAAGTGAGAGTTTGCTTTTGTTTCTGTTCTTCTTTATATTACATTGTTTTCTACTTATTCTCTTGTTCCTATTACTTGTATTTCTTGTTCAAAGGTTGTAATCTTCTTTTCTTTATTTCAAACATTTTAGTTTACTTGTAACATTTTGCTTTGAGTTGTATTTCCACCATTCTCTTCTTCATCATCATCTTCTCCCTTTCTTTGGTTTATTTGTATTTTTAGTTATAGAGTTGTAACCTTATTTAATCAATCTATATTTACTTGTAATATTATTGCATAGAGTTGTAATATTATAATCATTTCCATTGAGGCAAAACAATATTTTCCTAACACTAAATAGTTACAATATATATATATATATATACATATAGGGGCTTCACTTTAAGCCCTACCGGTGGGGCTCTCAGTGTTCTCGGCCTTTGAACAGTTTTTGGTGCGATTTTTTTTTATGACCGTGTATATTGTAGCTATTTAGAGCATCCAACAAATTTTCATGCTCGTGGAAAGCAACATGTTTGAACCTAGTTTTCGGTACTGTAAACTATTCAGAGTTTTCTGAAAATTTACAGTATGCTCTAAATAACTACAATATACACGGTCATAAAAAAAATCGCGCATAAAACTATTCACAGGTCGAGAACACTGAGAGCTCCACCGATAGGGCTTAAAGTGAAGCCTGAAGAATTAATATATGAAATAGCATTCTAAATTTCCAAAATACTTTAAATTTTAGAATATTATTTTAGTAAGCTAAAATGTTATATAATAAAATTTTATAAATGTTGGAAAGACAGATTCACTCTTAATCTGGATGCCAACATTAAGCTTACTTTTTATGATGGCTCACAGCCACATGGAAGTAATGAAATGAAAACATAGATAAAAATTAGAAAAACTCCTCCTCCTCCTTGGCATAATGCATTAGTAACAAGCCATGAGCATGGCAAGGCATGGGATTAATCAGTGCTTTGCATCTTCTTCTTCACACAACTTTGAGTATTGGTCAGAGTCCATCAAGTTCTTTACTTCACTCGATTCACTTATCTCAACCTTCATTATCCATCCATTCTCATATGGACTTCCATTGACCTATATCCAAAACCCAGATAAAAGAGAGAAAAAAAAACAATTGTAGAAAAGGGTGGTGAAAATATTCTAGGTGGTACACTGAATATAAAGAAGCTGTGTAACGCCTTTTCACCCAAAAGATACTAGAGAATTATACTATGAATTAGGCCAGACCTTGCAGAGATTGTTTTGTGTTGTTTAATCTCAAATAATATTAGTAGCATGGTATTTTCATGTTGATGGTTGTTTTGACTGTGTTTGTATTGGGAAATGGCCAGTAGGCCATAGCAATTTTAATTTTAACCATTTTAAGTTTGGGGGTTAGATTAACAGTATGAAATAATTGAAATTCATCATTAAAGTGCATGACAAAAACAAAAACACAACAAATATCGTGTGGCTGTGGTGTAAAAACTTTGTTTGCAAAGCACAGCTGAATTACTCCAAAGAATCGAAACAAAAACAAATAAAAAGGGTAGAGGGATTAGGCTCTAATAATACTCTACTACAAGTGAGCCTAAGTAAGCAAGTCAATGAAACCCAATGAGAAACAGACTCCAGTTTCCAAATATATCTTGCCTCTCACTTCTATTTTCATGGTAGTGTCGATCAATATTGTAAATTTTTAAGTTAAAATGATTTATTGTTGGAAGAAAAACACTTGCCCCTAAAAATTCTTAGAAAGAATAAGGATAGTAAAATATGACACAAAATAATCTCAACCTGAAAAGAATTGCATGGGCTTAATTAATTTTGAATGACTTGTCGATAAAATAAAATATATGACATTACTAACACATTCTCAATAAAACATCTCCATTCTACCAACTGTCGATCATGAATCAAATGGCTGAAAATAGATGAAGGACGACTATGTCCTTCGAATCCCTTGAGAGCCATGTGTGAGAGTAAGTGTCTAAGGCCATCTCTAACCCATAACATCATATATGGTGTTGCACCAACACCAAAACTAAGGAATCTTAGCACCATATTTTTTTTCTCATTCCAACCACAACATCAAAAATTACACCAAAAAGTATATTATTTATTATTTTATCTTATATATAAAATAATATACATATATATTTATTATTAAATACTAATATAGAAAGCAAAATAGTACTGTCTTTTGTTTTTGCCGTTGCTACAGTACTTCACCATATTTGGTGGGATACTGTAACTTGACAGCATAATGGTGGGATAAATAGAATTGAATTAGATTTGATTTTGTATTTTTTTTAACACTATATTTGTTGTTTTGCAGTCCGGTTAGAGCTGCCCTAAAGGGACAGACGACTAAGTTTAAAGAGAGTGGAAGAAGATGTGAGCTAGGGAATTGCATTAGAATTAGGATACTTGGGCTGGCCTCTATACCTATTCGGTCCTTATCAAGTTGTAAAGCTATATCGCATAGGATAGGAATATGATGAATGTTATTCAATTTTGTCTCCTACCATTCTGCTACTTATGTCCAATGAATATTAGGCCAAATTTTCGTATTTATCACTTTTCTGCCCTGCCCTTGTCCAAGTAAGTTTGTCTAGTTTATTATCAATGGCGAGAGTAGATGTTGATGTTTTAACAAGACCTTAGGTTGTTTTGCATTGACTTTGAAACTTGTAAATATTTATTAGGAGATTGAAAGCTTGTTAAAATGGGGTTTATCTCTTGGGCCTAGTCTCCAATCCATTTGAGGGTTTATGCCTATCTTGAAGTTAGTTTTCTAATTGGGTAACTTTGCTCGGGCTATCAACAGCCAATGCCATCACAAAATGAAATTTTGGTCAGTCTTTATTGTGGAAGTACAATAATCGATTTGTTGAATGCTGACGTCAAGGGAGGGTGGAAGCCACCCTTCTGAATTGGATTACTTCATCTACTAACATGTTGAATTGAATGGAGTTGAGCTTTGGTTAGTCCATCTATTACCTTGTGCAATAGATGTTTCATAGTTTTGCTGAACACAAGTGTTTTGTGTTACCACACACATTGTTTCACATTGTTCTTGTTTGTTTCCAACTTTCCCGGTATATCATTACAAATCCTTGCTTTCGGCTTAGATTTATTAGTGCTAATATTTCCAACTATAAGAAAAGAGTAAAAACACGTCCACACATGAATGATGGAATGAGTATATATATGTTCACAAAACAGATTTTGTAGCTATATAGTGACAAATTATATAGTTACAAAAGAATGGGAATGCTGCATCAAACTATATGCTAGAATTGATAAGATCATAATTAAATTAACCTGCTAGCACAATCTAAACCTGTTCCTATGTAAAAGTGACTGACTCTTGGGTTAACACACACCAATTTCAAATTTTCACTATCAACATTACAAATGGTATATAAGTATTTTTTTCACACATCCATACATACATAGATTCACAAATATATTACAACTAAATTTGATGCGGCATAGCTATAACCCTAATTGATGGTCCTTGGAAAAGACCCAGTTTCAGTTAGTTAAAGAATTAATTTTTGGTTAAGCTTGGGGTCGTTTCTAGACATCCGAGATGGGTTGATGACATTTGTTCAAACAAATTAAAGCACTAAAGAAAGTTTGAAATGAAGTTTGTTCAAATAGGGCTCTTGCAAAGCTTCCTCAGTAATGAAGTTTGAAAAATTAAAGAAAAAGAGCATGAAAATCTCATCTTGTAAGACCTAAAGAAAGTTTTTATACTGCTTCAAATAACTCTAATCTCATCCTGCAAGGAGTATATTGTAGTCCTCATGAATCACAAAATAAAAATAAAACGGTGGTCTTTATTAGTTTTAATGAGTAAGTATGCACTTTCATGTACCAAATAGAATGTCAAGAAAGTCTAAATCTAGGCATTACAAAAGGTTATTGCTTTTTGGAAACCTATTCGAACATACTTTATTATACCAGAAGTGTCTTTGCATCTCCTATTTGAAAATAAAACAACACAACATTACCTGGCACCACAAAAATACAGAAACTCATCCGCAAACATGTCATTTCCAAAAATTTAGGAAGACAACTACGAGAGATGATGCTTGAACAACGAAGCCATCTCAATAGCTGTCAAAGCAGCCTCTGCTCCCTTGTTTCCAGATTTACCACCAGCTCTGTTTAAAGCCTGATCCATGTCGTCGCAAGTCAAAACACCAAATATGCAGGGAACTCCAGAACTTAGGCCAGCTGAAAGCACTCCAGACGCTGCCGAATTAGCAACAGCATCATAGTGAGTTGTATCCCCTCTTATCACAGCACCTATACATATAACTGCATTATACTTTCCTGACTTTCCCAATCTGGTAGCAGCCACCGCAATTTCAAAACTACCGGGAACCCAAACAACATCAATATCTTCTTCTTGAACCGAGTAGTTCTTGAATGTGTTCAAAGCTCCCTCTAGCAGAGGTTTTGTAACCATCTCATTAAATCTGGCAACAACCACAGCAAAACGGAGGCCTTCAGTTTTGGTGACAGAGCCAACAAGATGGCGAACAGCAGCAGTGCGTGTGGGATGGTGGTGATTGGTGTTTTCAATTGGTGTGGGTGCCCTCATACAAGAAGATGAAAATGATAAAGGAGAATTCAGAGTTTGTCTCTTCGCAAAATTGAGAGGTGGAGTTTGCATTCCAAGCTCAAGTTGATGATAATGATAATGGAGGCGGGAAACTGAAGGTTGGGAGCGTGTGGAACTTGCTAACGACCATGACATTGATTTTGCCATTTTTTTTTTCTTTTGATCTTCCGGTCTCCTTTAACAAAGTGCTCTCTGTTTTGCCCAGAATTATAAGAAAAAAAATTAAAAACTGACAAATTGAATTTTATAAAAAAAATATTTTACAAGTACACATTTCATTTTATGTTTAACTCTAGATCAACATAGCTCCAACATGTAAATAAATTTAGAAAATTTATCCAAAATTCCAAAAATTTAACACAGCTTCAACATTTATATAAATTAAGAAAATGCTCCAAAATTTTCAGAGATCGAACAGTTGTAAAAATTCAGAAAATTTCCAGAAAGAAAATAAAAATTCAAAAGTAAACATTCTGGTTGATTTGATAATAACTAATAAAGAAATGAAAAGTTTCAGTCGACTCCAAAATATGATTAGTTCAAGTAAATAGCACCATTCAATAATAACTAATATAGAAATTCAAAATTTTCAGATAAATTTCGTATAATATATTATCTACACAAAACTATTCATTAGTAAACCAAATCATGAAATAAAATTTGATAAAGTATTCTAAGTTTACTAGAAACAAATTTCACAAGTTGAAAATAGCTCAAATGTTTGATTAACCAGATTAGAATTTGGTAATTGTATTGATTGGTTGTAGCGATATCAAATATTAAAATTTTGAGGCATTTTCTCAAATATCTAGTTTGCATAAAGAAAGATAAACCCATCCAATCAAATTAATTTGACGCAATGATAACACTAACAAATTAACACAAATCCGAAAGAAAGCAAATACTTGTTAAATAACCAAATCATAATTTCAACTTCTTAGTGTTATAATACTTTCAACTTGCTTAAATACCAAAACGTAAGCCATAGATAATGGAATATACTGGTGTAGATATGCACTCAATCCATCTAACCCCATATACCACTATCATCAAGCTTAGTAGACATACATTTATCATACAATGGAAACAAAATGAAATTAACAAACATAGAATTATATCTATTAGGCGGTTTGACGTTTTGTTATCACAGTAATTGACTTGGCCAATATTATTTGATTTGATTGATTTGATAGGGTCTGTGATGACTCTTTTTCGTCTCATCTTCAATCATAGATGAGACCCTTTGTACAATATAGATCAAATAATTACATTAGTAAAATACTAAAATCAAAGAGTCACATGAACTAGAAAACAAAACTGCAGTAGTTTCCATAATGCAGATGAATATATGTGAAAAGAAACAGAGGCAATACGAAGGAACACAACTTGAAATCCATCATTAATAGCAAAATTACACAAACCAGTTAACTCATTTAACACTAAAATTACCCAAACCCATGTCCCAGAAACTCTAAAATTTCATAGCAGTAGTTGCAATAAATTAAATGACAAAGAGAAAGATATTAACATCGGCTCCGAGCGATTGAAAGGTAGGCAGATTTTTGGATCCATGAAATTCAGGTTTTTCAAAGGATCAAACAAATGCAGAACCTATATAGAATAGGGTCAACTAGATGTGATATATGAGTTTAAAATGTTCAGAAGGTATACCGTAGAGGTGAGGTGATATGAGGCTGCGTCCGGTCGTGGTGGCTATCGTCCGTCTGTGAAAGAGGGCCTGGAGTGCGTGAAACTGATAGAGAGTGTAAGAAGATGAGAGAGGAGGGGTGTTAGGCTATGTTTGGCAATGGAATATGGAATAATGAAAAATATAAATTTAATATAAATAATAGGGTGATTCTCTAGAGCAAATTTCAGGTTATATATGCTTTTAATAATATATTCTATTTTATTAAACTTCTCTCTCTTATATTAATACTAATACATAATTAATTTTTGTGTTCTACATAAAACATTAAATGATTTAAATATATTAAACGTGTAAATGTCGAAAAATTATTAAGATTCAAAAAATAAATCAACTAAAATAAACATTTAAGCAAAAAGTTATAGTTCACCAAAATTTTCGTCAAATTTGAGAGCAGAGTATCAATATACCATCGATGTTGTATCATTTTGGCAAAAAATCAAGTTTTCATGATTACATTGCACGAGCATCAAAATAACATTGATTTTACATCGAAAAAACATTATTTTGGCAAAAAAAAACACAAGTTTTCAAGATTGCATCGAATTTGCACAGTTTTGCCCAAAAAAATCAATTTTTATAGATGCATCGCAATCGCATCGAAGAAGCATCGAAATAGCATCGTTTTTTTAATACAAAAATGATGTTTTTTAGATGTTTATTCGATGCAATTGCGATGCATCCACAAATTTTGATTTTTTTGGCCAAAACTGTGCAAATTCGATAGAAAATCGATGCAATCTTGAAAACATTTTTTTTCCCTAAATGATGCTTTTTTGATGCCAAATGGATGCTGTTTTGATGTTTTTTCGATGCTCTTGCGATGGAATCATGAAAACTTGATTTTTTGTCAAAATGATGCAAAATCAATGTACATCGATGCTCTGCGCTAAAATTTGACGAAAATTTTGGTGAGCCATAACTTTTTGATTTAATGTCTGTTTTAGTTTATTTTTTTTAATCTTAATATTTTTTCAAGATGTACATGTTTAGTAGATTTAAAGCCTTAAATTTTTTATGTAGAACACACAAATTAATCATGGGTGCATATTAATGGGAGGAGTGTTTATGAAAGGGGTATTTTTGTCCAAAACATGGTTGGGGCACATTAATGAGAGGAGTGTTTAAGTTGACATATTAAAAAAGTTTCCTATGTTATAATGCATAGAACTTAAAATTTCTCCTCTTGTACACCCTTCACTTTTCAAAGTGTAGGTGCACCTTCATCTATTTTTAGTATTTGAAAGATTTTTTACATAATTTTTCTTATGATAGTGTACATTGTAGCTATTTAGAGCATTATGCAAATTTTCAAAAAAAAATTGAATAATTTACCAAGCCAACAACGGAGTTCAAACATCCTAATTTCCATGCGTATAAAATAAAACAATCACGTGTGCAACAAACTATTTTAATATTATTTTCGACATTATAAATTATTTGAAATTTTTTGAAAATTTATAAATGTTCTAAACAACTACAGTGCACATAATTATAAAAAAATTACGCCGAAAATCATCAAATTACCGAAAATAAGATGGGTTCGGTACACCCAAAAATAGAATATATATTGTAAAAAATTTCTAAATAACAAACGTGATCAAAATATTAATATATCAACTATTTATAAAAAAAAAAATGTGTAATTATTGGATTTTCTTGGTTTTAACAATAACTATTTGGATCATATTAGTTTGATGGAGCAATGATTGAAACAATTTAATTAGTCCCTTTTTCCGCATTTTTTCGTTTCTAGGTAAATTTTAAACATAATATATAATAGGATGATTGTCCAATACACCTTCCACTTTTGGATGTATTGGGGCACTTCTTTTTATTTTTGGTATTTGGGTAAATTTTTTAGTAATCTTTTTTTTATGATTGTGTACATTGTAGTTATTTAGAGTATTCTGTAAATTTTTAAAAAATTGGTGTTTCAAACATGCTACTTTTCACACACATAAAATATAGCAATCACGCGTGCAACAAACTAAATGAATAATGTTTTCGATACTATAAATTATTTGAAATTTTTTGAAAAATTTCTAAAATGCTAAAAAAAAACTACAATATACATATACATGATCATAAAAAAAAATTGTGTCGAAAACCATCAAAATACCAAAAATAAGAAAGGATGTACTCTTACAGAAAAAAAAAATATACGTAATCACTTTTTAAAATTTGTGGCTTGTCTCTTGTTATTGTTTATATACAGAATAGTTAAGATTTTTTATTTAGAGTTAGCGAGATTGTTCTCAACAATAATTTCTACAAATTCAAGTATGTTTTTTGTGTCTTTTTTTTATGATATATTATCCAACGATGATTCAAAACGGATATATTCTAATAGCCGTTATTTAAATTAATTATTATTGTGATGATTTGAATTTAGCATAGTTATTTTATAACTCTTAATAATAAATGTTCAACATTAGACTATTTTCAATGTAAGATATAAATTTTGTGTTAAATTTGGCACAAATAATAAGTTATTATTATATTTAGCATAATATTTGTAATTGTGATCCAAATATACAAAATGCAAATTGACTATAAAAAATCAACAATTCATTCAATATGTATTAATAATATACAAAATGTAATCTTTTTTTCATTTTTTATTATAAAAAAAGTAGTCAATAAATGTTAATTAATATATTAGTGGCAATATAGTAAATAAAAAAAAGTGACATTTATTGTTGTGTCAAATTTAATCCATGCTATATCTTATGTCAAATTTGGCACAATTTTTAGCACGTGCCAAATTTAGCACACCAATAGAGAGATAATTTTGCTAAAATTAAAATATGTTAAATATAAGAGTGCACCACATTTTTGATACTCCAATAGAGATGTTTTTACTCTTTAAGAATAATTTGTTTCGTTTTATTCTAATTTTGTTTACAACTTCTCAATTTTCATACTATAATACAGTAATATAATTTATAGGGTGCTTCTCCGGTATATCTCCTCTTACTTTTGGTATTTGGATGATTTTTTATGTAATTTTTTTATGATCGTGTGTTAGAGAATATATATTATTTAATGGAAATAAGGAAAACTAAAACATAACTTTATGCAAAAATACAATAGATAAGGTAATTGATTAAATAAATGTTACAATTCAATTGCACAAAATACAAATAAATAGATGTAAGAAGATGTAGAAGAAGAATACAATTCAAATTATAAATAATACAAATAAAGATGAAGACTAGAATAAAGAAATAAGAACAAGAACTCTCACACAACCAAAGTGTAAACTAGTGGGGATCACTAACTTGAATAATGTTCAAGATCTTTGTCCAAAAACTAATTTCTCTCTATTCTCTAAGTACTAAGAGACTCTCAAGTTTGGAAATAGCTCTCTAGAATTATCAAGTTTTTGGTGTATTTTCCAGACAAGTGCTTTGTGGATAGAAAATAATGTGTCGTGCAAGTGAGCATTAGACTCTTATTTATAGAGTTTTGAGACACCCTTTGCATTTCAAATTCTACCAATCCACTTGGTTTTTACCAATGTTTAATTAGATGTTTATGGAATTCAAATTAATATTTTGGAGTTACTTGGGATGTTAGAAACATTCAAAATTGAAATAAAAAAAATGAGATTTGACTGTCAGTGCCCCAGGCCGTGGCCAGGGACATTAACGACTGCGGCTAGTGGCCGTTTCAGCCTCCTCATTTTTCATTTTTTTCCAAAACATCCCAAATTCTTTCACACTTGATTTTGTAACCTCCATACACATAATGGGAGTTAAAATCACATCTTCAACAACCATATCATATTATGGCTTTGTGAAATTCAATCTCAAATGTGAAACTCTTAATCGCCACATTATTGAGCAATATTTAGGAGTTACAAATTTGTAACTGATTTTGACCCAAACAATTGGCGCAGTCTATGGGAAACAAAAAAGAAAGCAATGCGTAATAATGATAGAACTCATCTAAAAAATATCTCTTGATAACCATTGATCTTTATGTCTATTGTAGATTGGATGTTGACTAGTTAAGGAAAGAAAATGCCTCTTCAAAAATACAACTAGAAGAGGATGCAAGCCAGTCATCGCAAGTAGACTACATGCAAGAGCTACACAAAGTGATGCAATTTATGCAGCAAATGAAAGAGCAAGATGATGCCAGATTCCGACAGGTCGAGGAGCAACGACAACAAGCAGAGGATCAGTACCAAAAACGAATAGAAGAGATGGTCACATAGCAAGCCAAGTTGGTGGCAGAACTAACCATGATGAGGAAAGAGAAAGATATCCACCAAGGGCGAACTAAGCCACTACGGAAGGAGTTACTGACGAAACTCAACCGGAAGAAAACCCGGAGCTGCTAGAAATGGAAGAAGATGTCCTAGAGATTTATGAAGAGGAGGGACAAAAGTCATCCCAGAGTGAAAAGAAGCAAAGCGGAACACACACTGCAAAAAATATGGAGATGCCAACTGCTCAGAAACCTTCTCAAGCCCAGCTATCACCATCGAATCCCATGATACCGTCCAATTGGAAAGAGCAAGTGATAAAAGAAGTCCTTGGCAGGGTGAACGTTGTGAGTTCTTGGAGTTCGATGGAAGTTGTAACGACCCGAATTTGCTAATCGGGCTTAGGGCCTTGATTAGTGTGCCTGGAGGGCAATAAGTGGTTTAATGTGCTTATATGTGGATTTATGTGTATAGATGATTGTGATGCGTGTTTGGTTAAGTTAAATATGCATGTGGACCCCATCTGGATATTAGGGGTATAAATGTGATAAATTCTGTATATATGTGATATGTCTGTGTAGCACGGACCGAGACAGTCCTGGTGAGCGGTTAGTCGGAAAATCACAACCGAGTTGAGATTCGGACTCGGGTCGAGTCAAGGGGGTAATTTGGATACTAGGTGTGTTACGGGATTATTGGGACATGAAAATAAATATTTTGAGATATATTTGAGGATAGAATGTCTAGGCGGGAATACTTGGGAAATTTACCATTTTGCTCTCGGGGATGTTTTGGTACCCCGAGCCTTGAGGTAACCCTTTAGACTTAAGTCAAATAAAACAAAAAGGGGAATTATTTAGAAGCTTTAGAAACCGACCTACTCTCTTTTCTTTCAGTTAAGGATAGTTTTATCTCTTCCTTCCTCACTCACTCTCTAAGATAAACACAAGGAAAACTATGGGAATCAACTTGAAGGTCTAGGGGAATTCAGCTGTGATATTATAGGAGCTTGAAGCTTAAGGCTTGAGGATTAACCCAGGGACTAAGTTCTGCAAGGTAAGCTCTAATTACTAAGGTTTAGTCTTAAATTTCTGTTGGTTATGGGGGATTGCATGTTAGCTAAGCTTGATTTATCTTTGGGTGCTCTAGCTGAGTTTTGGAGTATATTTTAATGGGGTCTTGATGTTGTTTTTGATAACTGTGTTGAATATCTAGGAATGTTAGTCAAGTTTTAGGATGAATTGGCTTGAGGAAAGGTTTAGAAAATGGTATGAAAATCTGGGTTCGGTGGGGAGCGCCGCGGCTCGTGTGCGCTCGCGGCCATGGGAGGCCGAGAGGTTCATGCGCGCCGCGACCCGTGTGAGGGTCAGTGTGGTGCTAGCCTCTGTTTCGAGGCTAGCCGCGGTTCTTGTGGGTGGGGCCGCGACCCTTAGTGTCAGTTTGAGTTTTTAAGGGTATTTTAGGCTTGGGAACTCATTGGGTAAGGCTCGAGATGGATTTTATCACCCGGAATGATAAAATTCAAGGTCCCGGAGGTTAGCGTTATGGCTCGAAGTTACTTAGTGGATTAGAATTTGATGGACAGACATTGTTAATGTGTTGTGACTAGGGTTTCGGCAAGGCTCACGTTAGAGGACTGTACTCGGGGCATCGGTGCTCAGAAAGCTCGGAACTCAGGTAAGAAAACCCTTGTTTCCATAGAGCTCGTGTGCAAGGCTGAGCCCAATATGTTTGAATAGAATTGATATGCAGGGCTGAGCCCAATATGTTAGAATTGCGGGGCGTAGCCCTTTAACTGAATATGTTAGAATTCTATACTTGCTTCATATGCTATGTGTATTATGGTATGAATGATCGGCTAGAGCCGGGAACGGTGTAGACCGAGAACGACGAAGGGCCGGGAACGACAATGGGCACGTTGAGTGCAAGGCCGAGAACGGCAAGGGGCCGGGAGCAGCGTTGAGCACGTGGGTGCGAGTTGCCAGGGAGAGTCCCTAGAAGGATACTTGGGATATCCTCACGGCGTGGTCCGCGAACCCAGGGCTTGGTAAACGCCTGGGACGGCTGGGCCGTATGTGTTTAGCCATTGGTGGCCTGTTTATATGCTTGATATATGTGTTGCATATGTTATCTATTTGTGGGTTTTCTTGCTGGGCTTCGGCTCACAGATGCTCTGTGGTGCAATTAAGGGTAAAGAGAAGATCAACCAACCATGAGTACAGCAGGCGTGAGGCGGCGTGTACATGTTTGGCCAGCCTGGCTGCCACAGCCAGAGGATTTTGGGAGATGCTTGTAAATAAACCTAGATTTTGTCGTCTAGTCGACTTGATTCAATTTATATGTTGTAAATATTTCTAAACTGTATTTTGGGATCCCAAGTGTAAAACTTTTATAATTTTCTATGGAAATTACTATTTCTCAAGTCTTTTCTTTGCTTATGGCTTAATTACACTGTTTGACTTAAAACCTCGATTAGCAAGTTGAAAGCACGATTTTGAACTCACTTAGTAACGGCTCTAAGGAAGTAGGGCGTTACAACTTGGTATCAGAGCGAGCTAAGGTTATTGGTTCTGGAGATTGACCGAACATGTACACACGCAGTCAGGGACAGGCTTAACTCAGGGTTGGTTGGTAAGATTGGCTAATATGTCTGAAAATGTGTTTGAATACCCTGTATGCCTGCTTATTCTATATAGAGCATGATGAATGAGTTAACATATGCATGATGCTAGGGCATGGCCCGTTGTGTGTTATATGTTATATGTTATATGAGATATTATTGTGGATGACTGATGTGTTTGGGAGGTGGTTTTGGATGTTGTTATCATGCCTGATGAGCGGCGTCGTTGGTTGCAGGCATAGTTGTTGAGATGCCTCGACAACAGCTAGACTCCGCGGCAGTAGGGCCGAGGATGACAACCAAGGTCAGGACCCTCCACTTGCCCCACAAAACTGGCAACAGATATTGGCCAAAATGAAGGATAAACTGCAGAGAACAGAGGAAGAACTCCGTCAGATGAAGCAACAGGCCCCTCCACAGGTTACAGGGTTGCCAATACAGCAGAATGTGTTGCCAGTGCCAGTTCAGCCTGTGACTGAGAACAGGTGGGAACCCTTGTATGAAAGATTCAGGAAGCAGCAACCTTCTACCTTCGAGGGTGGATCGGACCCACTACGGGCAGAGCAGTGGATGAACATGATTCCCTTGATCTTAGACTTTATGAGGGTCGAAGGAAGTGAACGGGTTGCTTGTGCGAGCTATATGCTTAGGGAGGATGCCCGCATCTGGTGGGATGTGGTGAGTCAGCAGAGGAATGTTGTAGTCATGACATGGGAGGAATTTAAGAGCATCTTTAATGAGAAATATTACAGCATAGCAGTTCGAGCTGCGAAGGTTGATGAGTTTATCAACCTGACTCAGAACAGGTTATCAGTTACTGAGTACGCCTTGAGATTCGATAGACTGGTGAAGTTTGCGCCAGACTTAGTGCCGACGAATGCGGCCAGAAGAGATATATTTATACGGGGGTTGAATGTGATGATCGCCCGTGATGTGAATACTACGTTGATTCTAGAGACTACTACTTATGCCCAAGCGGTGGATAAGGCCCTTACTGCAGAGATGGCTGAGGATCAGATATGGAAGGACAGCGCTGTAAGGCGCGATGCCAGGAGGACGGTGCCTCCTTTTTTTAGGTCTAGTCGGGGCGGTGGCCCCAGCGAGCAGAAAAGGAAGGCCCCAAATTCCTTTGTTCCTCCTAGCTCAGATAGGAGGGCACGGAGTTCTTCTACTGGTCGTCAGGGTGGCAGTGATAATTGGAGGGGTTTTCCCATGTGTCCACGGTGCAGGCGTCGACACCAGGGTGAGTGCAGGATCAGGGCCTGCTTTGTTT
This sequence comes from Humulus lupulus, assembly GCF_963169125.1. Taxonomy (NCBI): domain Eukaryota; kingdom Viridiplantae; phylum Streptophyta; class Magnoliopsida; order Rosales; family Cannabaceae; genus Humulus; species Humulus lupulus. The sequence goes on from NC_084796.1 coordinate 238,115,204, forward strand.
GTGGAAGTGTCAACCATCTGAAGATGGATTGCCCTCAAGTTAAGAAGGAGGAGCAGAAGCAGAGTGACAGTCTTGCTCCTACCAGGGTATTCACTTTGACACAGACTGAGGCGGAGGCTAGCCCCTCAGTTGTGACAGGTCAGATCTCTAGTGCTGGTTCTTTGTATACTGCATTGTTTGATTCAGGGGCTACCCATTCATTTGTATATGCTAGAGTGATTGATCAGCTTTGTAGACCTAGTGGTGTGTATGCTAGGGGATTCCAGACTTTGTTGCCAACAGGAGAATTGGTAGTCTCTAGGAAGTGGATTAGGGCATTGCCAGTAGAGGTAGATGGTAGGGAGTTGTCTGTTGATTTGATTGAGTTAGAAATGGATGACTTTGACATGATTTTGGGAATGGATTGGCTATCCAAGTATGGGGCAACGATTGACTGCAGGCGCAGGATGTTGACTTTTGAACCAGAAGGGGAGGTACCTTTTGTGTTTGTTGGGTCAGTTAATGGACCACGTGTACCAATGATTTCAGCTTTAAGGGCTAGGGATCTGATGCAGAAAGGTTGCATAGGATTCCTGGCAAGCGTTGTGGATACTTCTAGGGTGGTGTCGGTTGGACCGGGTGAGACAAGGTTGGTGTGTGAGTTTCCGGATTTGTTTCCAGCGGATTTTCCAGGGTTGCCGCCGCAGAGGGAGATTGACTTTGTTATAGAGTTGGTACCAGGAGCGGAGCCAGTATCTAGAACATCCTACAGAATGGCTCCGGCGGAGCTAAAGGAGTTGAAGATTCAGTTGCAGGAGTTACTTAATATGGGGTTTATCAGACCGAGTTTCTCGCCATGGGGTGCACCAGTGTTATTTGTTAAGAAGAAGGATGGATCCCTTAGGATGTGTATTGATTATAGGGAGCTGAACAAGTTAACCATTAAGAACAAGTATCCACTGCCTAGGATCGACGATTTATTTGATCAGTTACAGGGAAGAACAGTGTTCTCTAAGATAGATCTTCGATCAGGTTACCATTAGCTAAGGATTAAAGAGGAGGACATACCAAAGACCGCTTTCCGGATGAGGTATGGACACTATGAATTTCTGGTTATGTCCTTTGGATTAACCAATGCCCCAGCAACTTTCATGGACATGATGAATAGGGTTTTCAAGGATTATTTGGACAAGTTTGTGATAGTATTCATCGACGACATTTTAGTGTACTCTCAGTCAGAGATGGAGCACGAGCAGCATCTGCGGTTGGTTCTACAGCGATTGAGAGAGCAAAAGTTATATGATAAGTTTAGTAAGTGTGAGTTCTGGTTGCCACAAGTTACATTTCTGGGCCATATCGTCAGTAAGGAAGGGATTCTGGTTGGTCCAAGTAAGATCGAGGCGATCAGAGATTGGCCTAGACCGAGTAGTGTTCCTGAAGTAAGAAGCTTTCTGGGTTTAGGAGGGTATTATCGGCGGTTTGTTGAGGGGTTCTCCAGAATAGCTATGCCATTGATAGAACAGACAAAGAAGAAGACAAGGTATGTGTAACGACCCAAATTCACTAATAAGGCTTAAGGGCCTTGATTAGTGTGCCGGGAGGGCATGATGGGAATTATGTGTGATTATTATGATTAAGATGCATGATTATGATTTTAAGCATGTTATATGACTATGTGAATTATATTATGTGATAATTATGATGTGTGAATTGTACCACGTGGTTGTTGTGATACCAGTGTGATGCACGTGCCGAGACGGTCCTAGAAAACTAGATAATGGTAACTGGTGATTTGGTAACCTGCGTAACTGTTAGTAACCTTAGAGAGTAACAGGCTTTATTGGGAAAGTGGCAGAATTGTAAAGTTAGGAAAAGGACAAGTAAGCCCTTGAGGTCTAGTTAGTAAGGGATATAAATGGAGGGTTAAACTAGTCTTTTGGCAGGGAATAGATGAGTAAGAGCTGAAGGAAAATACAATACGTACAACACTTGGAGAAAGGGGCTTTATGCTGAAAATTTGAGACCTAGAGGAAGAGCAAAACTAAGATGGAAGGGAGAAGCTGAATCTAGCTTTTGGAGGGAGAGTTAAGGAGTGATTGAAGTTGTCAAGCAAGCTTAGATCAAGAATACTCAGAGGTAAGATTTTGATTATGGTATATCTAAGTTTCAAATCTGATTTTTGGTTGATAAGTGAGAATTGAAACAATTGGTGGCTGGTTTTGTATGAACTCAGAATTGGGTAATCAAAGGGGAAGGAGGTTTAAAGCTAGAGGTTGGACTCACCACTCAAGGTAAGGTTTCTGTGTAATTATTAGGCTTATTTCTGTTAAGGTTTAGGGAGTTTGGAGTGTGGTTTGTGTTTGAGTTCAAGTTGTTCTTAATTTTCTGGTTTTAGTTACTAAGTATGAAATTCAAGAGTGAATCTTGGGTATAATTGTGTGAATGGGCTTGGGCATGATGTATCTAGGTTGTTGTGAGGTTTATGATGGATTTAGAGTTGGTTTTGGGACTTATGATGGAGTTTGGGGTGATTTGGAGTGAGTTAGGCTCGGGAAAAACGCGAAGGAAAACCCAGAATTCTGGGCCTGCGAAGGCGTGCCGCGGCACAGTTTTTGCGTGCCGCGGCGCGGAGCCCCTGACTTGCTGGGTGCCGCGGCACAAGGCCAATTTCAGGATGTCATTTTTGGCAATTTTAGGCCTTTGCTCCGGGGGTTCGGGGGATGTCTCCGGGGTGTTGTTTTAAGGTTTTGGGGGTTCCGAGAGTGTGGGTTAGGTTCCGGGAAGGTAGTTTTGGATTGGTTAGTGACAAAGAATGTTTTATTTGTGTTGTGATTAGGACTTTGGAGAGGCTCGGGGTAGAGGACCATGCTTGCGGCTATGTGGCATCGAAAACCAGTGAATTTAAAGGTAAGAAAACTGCATCCGAATGTATGATTGTAATGGGACTAAGTGCTCCCGAGAGTTGTATTGTGTCAATGTTGGTATTATGCCAAGGGACACGTAGAAGCGGTCTAAGAGTACCGTACATGATTTTAGCGCACGGGGTGCGAATTGGCCACTGGGTGCCAGAAACAATAGGATAACAGAGGGAGCAGCCTGTGAGCGCTAGCCCTGGTTATCGTCTGTGCATTATGTGTTATGAGCTGAGATGCTTAGTATATGAAATACTTTAATGATGATATACTTGAGTTTATGAGATGCTATATATGTAATTGACTTGTTTGCTAGTTGTTCATGCTCTGTTGATGCTGTGTTTTCTTGCTGGGCCTTGGCTCACGGGTGCTTCGTGGTGCAGGTAAGGGCAAGAGCAAGCTGGACCAGGCCTGAGGTGGAGAGCTCCGAGGTGAAATGTACATAGCCAGCTGTTCGATCACCATGGTCGAGGAGTGTGTCAGGACAGGGAATTACCTAACTGCTCGTTTTTGCCTTAATATGGCCAGTCAATGTATTTAAACTCGGTAACTTTTGTAGATGGCTTTTAAACTGTCATTTTTGGGATCCCATGTAAATAAACAATGTTTAGTAATGAAAACGTAACTTTTGAGACCAAAACACTTTTAACCCTAGTTCCTCTACTGTTTCAATAACACGCTTTTACTTTAATGACTTGGTTAGCAAGTCTGGCACTTTATAAACACACAGGGTAGCGGTCTTGGCTATCCAGGGCGTTACAGTATGTCTGGACAGACAGGTGTGAGAATAGTTTTAAGGAACTGAAGTGGCGACTGATTACTGCGCCAGTGTTAAGCTTGCCGACAGAGAATGAAAAGTTTGTGGTATACTGTGATGCGTCTAGGCAGAGTTTGGGGTGCGTGTTGATGCAAGCTGGTAAGGTGATAGCCTATGCATCGAGACAGTTGAAGGAATATGAGCAGAGATATCCTACGCATGACCTGGAGTTGGCAGCGGTGGTGTTTGCACTTAAGATTTGGAGGCATTATTTGTATGGTGAGAAGTGTGAGATATACACTGACCATAAGAGCCTAAAGTATTTCTTTACTCAGAAGGACCTGAATATGCGCCAGAGGCGGTGGCTAGAGTTGGTTAAGGATTATGATTGTGATATCCTTTACCATCCTGGGAAGGCTAATGTTGTGGCTGATGCATTGAGTCGGAAGGGCCCAGGACAGTTGTTTAGCTCGAGGCAAATATCTGATAAGTTAGCTGAGGAGATGACCAGAGCCGGTATAGAGTTGGTGGTTGGTCAGTTAGCCAACATCACTCTTCAGTCTACACTCCTTGAGAGGATCAAGGAAGCGCAGGGGAAGGATCCTCAGTTGCAAGGTCATAGAGAGAGTGCCTTAGTCGGAGCGACAAAGGACTTTTCCATTTCAGAGATGGGGTTATTAAAGTACAAGGGTCAGAATTGTGTTCTGATGGATTCTAATATCTGGCGAGAGATCTTAGATGAATCACATACCACTCCCTATTCTTTGCACCCGGGTTCGCAAAGATGTACCAGGACTTGAGAGTTCTATATTGCTGGTCGGGCATGAAGAAGGATGTGGTAGATTATGTGGCTAAGTGCTTAACTTGTCAGCAGGTTAAGGCTGAGCACCAGAGGCCAGCGGGGTTGTTGCAGCCTTTGGGGATTCCAGAGTGGAAGTGGGAAGATATTACTATGGATTTTGTAGTTGGTTTATCGAGAACGGTGGGACAGCATGACTCGGTGTGGGTGATTGTGGATAGGTATACCAAGTTCGCCCACTTTTTGCCTGTTAGGACAACTTATACTGTGGAGCAGTATGCGAAGTTGTATGTGAAGGAGATTGTTCGACTTCATGGGGCTCCGAGGTCGATAGTGTCAGACAGAGACCCCACCTTCACTTCCAAGTTTTGGGAGAGTCTGCAGAAGGTTATGGGCACGCAGTTACGGTTTAGTACCACTTATCATCCTCAGACGGATGGGCAGTCTGAGAGGACAATTCAGATATTGGAGGATCTGCTGCGAGCCTGTGTGCTTGAATTTGGGGGATCGTGGAGTAAGTATCTCCCTTTGATCGAGTTCTCGTACAACAACAGTTATTAGGCGACCATTGGTGTGGCTTCGTACGAGATGCTTTATGGAAGGAAGTGTAGATCACCTATTCATTGGGATGAGACAGGTGAGAGGAGGTATTTGGGTCCAGAGATGGTTCAGAGGACCAATGAGGCAGTTGAGAAGATTAGAGCGCGTATGCTCGCCTCCCAGAGTCAACAGAAAAGTTATTTAGACCTGAAACGCAGGAGCGTGGAGTTTTAGGTTGGTGATCATGTGTTCCTTAGGGTTTCACCCATGAGGGGTGTGAAACGGTTTGGTGTTCGGGGCAAGTTGATCCCTAGGTTTGTTGGCCCCTTCGAGATTCTGGAACGAGTTGGAGAGGTAGCTTATAGATTAGCGATGCCTCCAGCTTTATCAGGGGTTCATGATGTGTTCCATGTATCCATGCTCCGGAAGTATATGTCAGATTCTACGCATGTTTTAAGTTTTGAGAATTTGGAGCTTGATCAGGATTTATCCTATGAGGAGAAGCCGGTTCAGATTCTTGACCGAAAAGATAAGGTCTTGAGGAACAAGACCATCGCCTTAGTGAAAGTGTTGTGGAGAAACAGCAAGGTTGAAGAGGCGACGTGGGAACTTGAGTCAGAGATGAGGGAGCAGTACCCCGAGTTGTTCAGGTAATTTCGAGGACAAAATTTCTGTAAGGAGGGGATAGTTGTAAACGACCCAAATTTGCTAATCGGGCTTAGGGCCTTGATTAGTGTGCCTGGAGGGCAATAAGTGGTTTAATGTGCTTATATGTGGATTTATGTGTATAGATGATTGTGATGTGTGTTTGGTTAAGTTAAATATGCATGTGGACCCCATCTGGATATTAGGGGTATAAATGTGATAAATTCTGTATATATGTGATATGTCTGTGTAGCACGGACCGAGACAGTCCTGGTGAGCGGTTAGTCGGAAAATCACAACCGGGTTGAGATTCGGACTCGGGTCGAGTCAAGGGGGTAATTTGGATACTAGGTGTGTTACGGGATTATTGGGACATGAAAATAAATATTTAGAGATATATTTGAGGATAGAATGTCTAGGCGGGAATATTGGGGAAATTTACCATTTTGCCCTCGGGGATGTTTTGGTACCCCGAGCCTTGAGGTAACCCTTTAGACTTAAGTCAAATAAAACAAAAAGGGGAATTATTTAGAAGCTTTAGAAACCGGCCTACTCTCTTTTCTTTCAGCTAAGGATAGTTTTATCTCTTCCTTCCTCACTCACTCTCTAAGATAAACACAAGGAAAACTATGGGAATCAACTTGAAGGTCTAGGGGAATTCAGCTGTGATATTATAGGAGCTTGAAGCTTAAGGCTTGAGGATTAACCCAGGGACTAAGTTCTGCAAGGTAAGCTCTAATTACTAAGGTTTAGTCTTAAATTTCTGTTGGTTATGGGGGATTGCATGTTAGCTAAGCTTGATTTATCTTTGGGTGCTCTAGCTGAGTTTTGGAGCATATTTTAATGGGGTCTTGATGTTGTTTTTGAGCTGGAATAACTGTGTTGGATATCTAGGAATGTTAGTCAAGTTTTAGGATGAATTGGCTTGAGGAAAGGTTTAGAAAATGGTGTGAAAATCTGGGTTCGGTGGGGAGCGCCGTGGCCCTAGGAAGGGTGCGCCGCGGCTCGTGTGCGCGCGCGGCTATGGGAGGCCGAGAGGTTCATGCGCGCCGCGACCCGTGTGGGGGTCAGTGTGGTGCTAGCCTCTGTTTTGATTCTAGCCGCGACTCTTGTGGGTGGGGTCGCGGCCCTTAGTGCCAGTTTGAGTTTTTAAGGGTATTTTAGGCTTGGGAACTCATTGGGTAAGGCTCGGGATGGATTTTATCACCCGGAATGATAAAATTCAAGGTCCCGGAGGTTAGCGTTATGGCTCGAAGTTATTTAGTGGATTAGAATTTGATGGACAGACATTGTTAATGTGTTGTGACTAGGGTTTCGACAAGGCTCACGTTAGAGGACTGTACTCGGGGCATCGGTGCTCAGAAAGCTCGGAACTCAGGTAAGAAAACATTTGTTTCCATAGAGCTTGTGTGCAGGGCTGAGCCCAATATGTTTGAATAGAATTGATATGCAGGGCCGAGCCCAATATGTTAGAACTGCGGGGCGTAGCCCTTTAACTGAATATGTTAGAATTCTATACTTGCTTCTTATGCTATGTGTATTATGGTATGAATGATCAGCTAGAGCCGGGAACGGTGTAGACCGAGAACGACGAAGGGCCGGGAACGGCAATGGGCACGTTGAGTACAAGGCCAAGAACGGCAAGGGTCCGGGAGCAGCGTTGAGCACATGGGTGCGTGTTGCCAGGGAGAGTCCCTAGAAGGATACCTGGGATATCCTCACGGCGTGGTCCGCGAACCCAGGGCTTGGTAAACGCCTGGGACGGCTAGGCCGTATGTTTTTAGCCATTGGTGGCCTGTTTATATGCTTGATATATGTGTTGCATATGTTATCTGTTTGTGGGTTTTCTTGCTGGGCTTCGGCTCACAGATGCTCTGTGGTGCAAGTAAGGGTAAAGAGAAGATCAACCAACCATGAGTACAGCAGGCGTGAGGCGGCGTGTACATGTTTGGCCAGCCTGGCTGCCACAGCCAGAGGATTTCGGGAGATGCTTGTAAATAAACCTAGATTTTGTCGTCTAGTCGACTTGATTCAATTTATATGTTGTAAATATTTCTAAACTGTATTTTGGGATCCCAAGTGTAAAACTTTTATAATTTTCTATGGAAATTACTATTTCTCAAGTCTTTTCTTTGCTTATGGCTTAATTACACTGTTTGACTTAAAACCTCGATTAGCGAGTTGAAAGCACGATTTTGAACTCACTTAGTAACAGTTCTAAGGAAGTAGGGCATTACAGATATGGCCAACGAAGCTATCAAAGAAATTTTTAAGTCACCGTTCACTGGCTAGATCATTAGTGAACCAAAACTGAAAGACTTCACGATGCCGAATTTCGCTCAATTTGATGGAAGTTCGGATCCATCAAACCACTTCTTACAGTTCCAGCAAAAGATGGCAATGGAAACAGAGAATGAAGTCATGCAATGCAAAGCCTTCACGACCACCTTAGTGGGACCGACACTACAGTGGTTCAAGAAGTTGAAACCAAAGTCAATGAATTCCTTTGTGGAATTAGGTGAATTGTTTGTGCAGCAATATAGAGGAAATACTGAGACGCAAAAAACGATAGGTGACCTGTACTCTGTGCAACAGGAGATAAATGAACACCCTCGAACATACATGAAAAGGTACCTGAAGTTGGCACATCAAATTAATAATGTAGACAAAGCAGCAGGAGCGAATCTGTTCAGAGAAAGTTTACAAAAGGGATCATTGGTGAGTGAGCAACTCTACTTGAACCCACCAAGAGACCTCACAGATATACAGATGAAAGCTAAAGGGTGTTTAAGATATTGGAAATAATAGAAGAAGAGGTTAGGTGCACACCATTAATTACTAAGCCAGTTTAAGGGAACCCTCCCTTAGGCAATAAAAGAGACAAGAGGAGAGCAGAGCAACCCCTTCTGGGAAGCAAGAATGGCCCAAAGCATTCAAGAGAAGAAAATGACATCAAATACCCCCATATAGAGACCACGACGCCAGTGGACCAAATTTACAACGAGAATAAAGATTAACCTATTTGGAGGGACCCATTTATAATAACTTCACCAGTGGAACGGAGAGACCAAACTAAACATTGCTCATTCCATAAAGATATGGGTCATACCTTAGCAGAATGCAGGTCGCTGTACAATCAATTGCAACGCATTTTGAGAACTGGAGGATTGTCACAGTATATCAAAATTGTGCAAAATGTAGCACAGCAACATAGAGCATCGCCAAAATCGCATGCACAAGTAGTGGCAGAGCCGAATGCACAGCCACAAGTGGTAGTAGAAGAAAAACCCCAACAGCTATTTTAAACAAGTCCCGATGATATTCGGATACACAGAACCTTCGATAGAGAGAGAAGCGAAGATGAAATTCAAAAAAAAAAATTGAGGAAAGGGTAAAGAGAATGCGTTATCTGCACCACACAATCAATTATGTGGCCCCAGCTAAATGATATTTCCCCGCGCACCCTATCACCTTCACCAAGGATGATCTAAAAGAAGTGAATCTACCGCATGATGATGTGTTGGTGATTGAGCTACATATAGAGAATTTTCCGTTGAGCAGTGTGTTGGTAGATGGAGGAAGCAACACGAAACTCCTTTTTATGACGCATTTCAAGCAATGGGGATACCAAAAGAGAGGCTGAGAGTATCGACTTTCCATATCCTTTCATTTAACAGCACGAAGGCGCAATTGAACTGAAGGTAACGACCGCTGAGCGCACCTTAATTGTAGACTTCATAGTCATTGACACCTATTCTGGATATAATGCAATAATGGGAAGGCCATGGGTGTACAGAATGCAAGGAGTAGCCTCAACCCTACACCAAGTGTTGACATGTGCAATCACCTTGTGGGACTTATACTATCGACATAAAAGGATGTAAAAAATAAGCTAAGAAGTGTTGCATCCTTTTGAAAGAAATAAATCAAGTGGAAGTGGGAGAAGAAACACGGGAAGATGAGGCATAGCAATTAAAGGGTAAGTTACCAACCTACTTAAAAGCACTTGAAGATGAAGAACAATGCACGAAACCCCATGTAATGACCCAACTATTTCTAAGACCTTGGACCATTAAAACTACTAGTCATAGCTACTATTTTGATACAAACATAAGAAATAACATAACTTTATTGAAAACCCAAGATATTGTATCAAATACAAGATAATATAAAAATAAAATAAAATGTGATATGGTGTGGGATCCCATTGTTATAAAATGTAAAACATAAACTTTAATTGTTTAAATACTATTTGCGGAATTACATCAAACATAATTTAAAAGACTTAAAAATAAATAGCGTCATCCTCGATCGACACACAGTTCATTCATTCCATTATTTCTTAACACACAAGCCAAGCTGCCAAGAATCCTTCCGCCTTCCATAATCATTTCCTACATCAAGCTAAAAATAAAGGAATGTGCCTAATGCCCAGCAAGGAAAATCTACTAAAAAACATACATCATAAATCATAAACAGAAGATTATATCATAAACATATACTATAAAACATATGACTATAAAAAAACATATATCTTGCAGGACTACAATATTAATGGCCATTAACTCATTAACATGACATGTGATAAACCATCTAGGTCATCTGTCTACTAATCGAGGTAGGTTAGATCACAACTATAGTATATGATAACCTATCTAGGTCCTCTCTCTACTAATCGAGGTAGGGTAAATCATAACTCTAACCCATGAACATGATAAAAAAAATTTGGGGCTTGTTATCTAAGCAACTATAAGCCCCAAGCGACATAAAATATTGGGGTTTGCTATCTAAGCAACTATAAGCCCCAAATGACTACAAGACATATTCATACATAAATATACATATCATAACGTAAAACATATAATAACATAAACATAAAAACACATATAATCTATCCTATTTTCCTTACCAAAAGTCGGGATATTTAGGAACAAGAACGGGATTAGAACACTCCTATAAACCAACAGTAAAAATGGTGAGTATCTCTAAAGAATAAAGATGAAATGAGAACTAAACCATCAAGAAGAAACTTACCAAGAAGAACCTTAAGTTTCAAGAAACTTAAATACCTAATCAAGAATCATAAACAAGAGTTAGGATCTGAATAAAAGAAAACTAAAGAACCATAAAGAACTGAACTTAGGGATAAGAATACCTTGAATGATCTTATGGATTGATCTAAACCTCAATACCGAAATCACACTATATCTTACTTCCCAAGTGTTTGGAAAAGCTTAAAATGATAAATCTTTTAACCCAAAACCCAAGTGTTTCTCTCTATAATAACACTAGCAGTTTGGAGGCTGTGAAGACTGCTTGAAGAAAGAAGAAAATGGTTGAGTACTAGGTTTTATTTATAGAGCTCAAGGAGTGAAACTAACCCCTTTTAATTTGAATAAATAAATTATTATAAAATGAAAAATATTTGAATTTTCGTTCAACAGACGCCCAGAAATCGGTCAAAATCGTTCAAAGGCAGGTCTAAATGGTTAAGGCTATTTTTAAATTAAAAAATCCTCAAAATTCAAAAATACATCACGAGGGGCAATATATCGCCTACCCTGGGCTATATATCGGCTCCACCATAATCTCGAGCCCCGTTTGTATGTTCGTGCAACGTCGACGTGTTTTCCATATCTTTCGTAGGTGATATATCGGCCCCTAAGCTGCAATATATCGGCATACGTTGATATATCAAACACGTATTTGCACTTTTTCAGCATATTTTGAATTGAGTAACAGCTTTGTCTGAGTCATAACGTGATCCTAATAGTTTCTGGAAGGCTCTAGAGCTTCTAGATCTTTCTTTTATTAAATCTATTCATCAAAATACTTAATTGTCTTAATAACCATAATTATGACAAGTGCCATGCTCTTATTGGTTCTATCTAAACCTTAGGTTATAATAAACAATATATCTAGGACGAGCAATATTAATCAAACCTTATGTTATAATTAATATTTCTAAACTATAGGTTAAACTTATAAAATTCATAACTGTTGCTATGAGTTTCCAACTAAGTCCCGACTTGAACCAAAATCCACGGAATCTAAAATACTACAAACTAATACTAACTACTACTAGCTAGCTAAGTAAATATTCTGGGACACTACACCCCAGTCGACTATCGATGAATTAGAAGAAGTGCAGCTGGACGTTGAACATGCTGAAAAGATCGTGCCAGTAAATGCCCGAATGAGCAATGAACAAAACTGCTTGGTAGTAGAATTATTGACACAGAACATCTCCATGTTCGCGTGGACAGCAAAAGATATGCGAAAAATAGACCCTACGGTTATGACACATCACTTAAACATAGACAAACGATTCCTAACAGTAAAGCAAAGACAGAGGTGATTTGCTTCGGAGATAAATCAGGTTATTAACAAGGAGGTGGAGCAGTTGTTGCAAATAGGAGCCATCGAGGAATTCTTGTACTTGTCTTGGACATCAAACCCTATGGTTGTACCCAAGAAAAATGGAAAGAAGCGAATCTATATTGACTTCACCAATATGAACAAAGTTTGCTCAATGGACAGTTTCGCTCTGCCCATAATAGATTAGATCGTGGATGCAACTACTGGGTATGAGCAGATGAGCTTTTTAGACACTTATTCTACTTGTAACCAGATCCCAATGGTGGAAGAAGACAGGATCCATACAACATTCAAAATCGAGCAAGGGTTGTACTATTACAGAGAATGCCATTTGGGCTACGCAACAGTAGAGCGATGTACCAGAGACTTATGAACAAAATCTTTGCTGAACATTTGGGACAGATAATGGAAGTATATATTGATGAAATAGTTGTAAAGTATAGAAATGAGGATGACCATTTGAAACATTTGTCAGAATGCTTTGAAGTGTTGAATAGATACAACATGAAATTGAATCCAACGAAGTGCGCGTTTGGAGTTACATCGGGGCACTTCCTGGATCATATAGTGAATAAAAAGGGAATTGAAGCAAATCCAACACAGATAGCAACTTTGTCTGAAATCATTGAATCGCGCACTGTACGAGATGTGCAAAACATCACATGCAAGATTGTTGCACCGAGCTGTTTTATTTCACGAATGTCAGATTGTCTTGAACATTTCTTCCAGTGCATCATAAAAAGAGCTCACGGTCATTATGGGGTGATGAATATAGCAAAGTGTTTGAAGAATTGAAAAGCTATTTGAGTTTGCCACCAATACTGAGTGCCCCAGAACAAGATGAAGAGTTGTACATGTATTTAGCAGTAAGTGCAGTATTGTTCAAAGAAGAAGAGGGAAAGCAGAAACCAATCTTCTACATAAGCAAAATTCTACTAGATGACGAGACGTGCTATAGCTTGCTGGAGAAGTTGGTACTTGCTCTCATGACAGCTAAGAAACGGTTGAGGTAGTACTTCGAGTGTAACGCCCTAGATAACCAAGACTGTTACACTGTGTGTTTGAAATAGTGCGAGACTTGCTAATCAAGTCATTTAAATAAAAATGTGAATCTAAAGACATAAACATGTTAGGTTTAAAAGATTTTGATTATAAACGGATAGTTTTTCATTAAAATAAATGTTTGGTACATGGGATCCCAAATCAGGGTTTAAATGACATAATTATAGAATTTCCAAATGTTATAAATAATCAAGCCACTCTAATGGAAAAATACACATTTTAGGTCTCCGTCCCTGTACAAACCCTTGACCGTGGCGGCTGAGCAGCTAACAATGTACACCTCACCCCTAGAGCTCTTCAACCCATGGTCGATCCATCTTGCCCTTGCCTTTACCTACACCACGTAGCACCTGTGAGCCGAGGCCCAGCAAGAAAACTATTACATCATAGCACAATCAATATCGATAACCAAATAGTTCACAGAGCATAACCAAATGATTCACAAGACATTAATCAATTATCCAACAAGCCATAGAATTCACTTAATCAAGAACACCAGTTGACAAACCAATGATCCAACATCCAGAGATTCAGCATATCATATACATCAAACTAACAACAGTACACATGTCATGCAATAACTAGGGTCGACGCCCTTAGGCTGCACCCTCTATTTAATCCATTGTCTTTGGCTCACTTAGGCCAAGCCTAGTGTTCAACCCACTGACTCTGGTCTGCTTAAACCGAGCTTAGTGATTATTAAGCTGCCCTCGGCTACTAGTGGCCGAGCCGTGCCTGTGCGCCAATATTGATTCCGACACTCTTAGGCCGTTTATTTCATGTTCACATGGTGTAATACCATCGTACAATAATGCATACAAGTATAGGGAGCCCTTAGTCCCAACATATTTACACAACCGGGTGTAGTTTTCTTACCTTTCATTTCGAGTGCTTTGACTAAGAAAAATGACCATCGAGCACGATCCTACCCCGAGCCCAAGCATACACCTAGTCACAACCATGATAAAGGATTCCATCAATAATAAATAAATAAGGGTTTCCGGACCAAGTTCTAGCCTTCGGGACATCAAATTCCACCTAACCTGGTAGTGGAATCGATCTCGAGCACCCTAGGTTAAGTTCTCGCGCCTAAAACCTCCCTAAGGCCAAATATGCCCTTACGAGCCGCGACCCAAGCTTCCTATGCCGCAACTTTCCCCTATCCAGAGGCCCAACCTCACCAAAAACCAAATACGGGCCACGGCCCAACACTCCCCATGCCGCTGCCCGCCCTTCTTCCTCAGCTCCTATCTGCTTCGAAGGGCCGCGGCACACCAAGAACTGAGCCGCGGTCCGACCCCTTCGAACCCAGAAAATCTACCATTTTTAACACTCAAACCTCACTCAAATCCACCAAAAACCATCCTAGTGATGCAATCCAATTATCACAAACATTCTAACATGTTTCTAGCAGCAAAACCCAACTAAAACCTAGTTTAGAAACCCATCACAATCCCACTTCAATCTTTGAAACCATAAGCTCATAAACCCCTTAGAACAGCCAGGATATTTCAGAATTGAGATGCTAAACTTTACGTTAAAGCATACCTTCACTGAAGAACCAATCCTCCAATCAGTTGCTGAGCAAATTCCCAATTCCTTAGCCCCGATTTAATCTTCAAAATCAAGAATCCAAAAACACTTAGAAGCCAGCCCAAAGCTATATAATTAAGACAGCTAAATTCATAACTCAATGCTTACCTAAATTTCTGCTTGAACCTCCAACTTGCTACTGGAATACTCCCCAAGATTCAAGCTCAAATCCCTGAGTTTCTAGCCCAAATTCCCTTGGTTTCCATGGCTAGCTTGGAAGAACTTCTTGAGAGAAAGAGAGAGAAAGAGGGAGTCGGTTCTGGCATCCTCTAAACACTTCCTTACCTTTGTCTTATCTAACTTAAGCCTCTTAGGTTAATCCCAAGGCTCGAGGTTCCAAAAACGTCCCCGAGGGCAAAATGGTAAATTTCCCCAGTATTCCCTCCTAAGCTTTCTAACCTTAAATATATCTCCAATTATTTACTTCCATAACCCGATAGCTCAAATAACTGTCTAATACCCAAAATACCCCTTGACTTGCCCCGAGTCAGGTATGGGGTCCCGTTGTTACTTTCCCACTACTTGCTCCCTAGGATCGCCTCATGCCGAAGGCTACAAACACACACATATATATATATATATATCCACATAATAATGTGGTCTCAACAGTTTATCACAAATAATCACATTTATGCCCTAACGGGCCAAAATTACAATTATGCCCTAACGGGCCAAAATTACAATTATGCCCTAACGGACCAAAATTACAATTATGCCCTTACAGACTAAACATGGCCCGGATGCTTATCTAATACTCATAATCATGCATTCCACATATCCATATAATCATAGGATCATGCATATCACATAGTCATGCATTTTTACTAGTAATTCACATAACTTCCAATTATGTCATCTCGACGCACTAATCAAGGCCCTTAAGCCTTATTAGTAATTTTGGGTCGTTACATCGAAACCCATGTGGTAACTGTGTTGACTGAATTTCTGCTCAAACAAATACTGGCTAACACAGATTTGTCTGGACGCATGTCCAAATGGGCAATTGAACTCTCATCACATGATGTAAGGTTTGCCCTGCAGAAGCCAAAGAAAGGGCAAGTGTTGGTAGAATTTTTGGTAGAAATTAATTCATTTCAAAGTGAGCCTGAACAAGAGGTGCAACTCACAGAGGAAGATTGGGTGTGGGCGATGAGCACAAATGGCTCAGTAAACGCCAATTTAGCAGACATGGGAGTGGTGTTAGAGGCCCTATCCAGGCTAAAGATCGAAGAAGCCCTACAATTGCAAGACATAGTGACCAATAATGAGGTGGAGTATGAGGCATTGATATATGGGTTGGAGATTGCAAGTAGCCTGGGTATCAAATGAATGAGGGTTAGAGTTGATTCAAAGCTCGTAACTGAGCAAGTTAGCGAAAATTTTGATGCCAAAGAGCCTAGAATGGTTACATATCTGAGTACTATGAAGCATTTGCGAGAAAAATTCACGCAGTTCGAGCTCATGCAAGTTCTGAGAGAAATGAACCACTCCATAGACGAGTTAGCTAAGAAGGCTTCATCAAGCAAATGTACATGAAAATCATCGATCATCCTTAGCACAACAGACCACAGCGATTGTCAACACATGATTTGAAACAACCAAATACATGTTGGATGGATCCAATTATAAGATATTTAGAGGAAGGAACATTGCCTACTGATAAAAATGAAGCCAGGAGTTTGAAAGCCAAGTTGTGCGGTACACATTGATCAATGGGCAGCTGTATCGAAAGTCTTTTAATTGCTCATACTTGAGATTTTTGAATCTAGATGAAGCTAAAAGATTGATTGAGGAGACTCGTGAAGGAATGTACAACAATCACTCGAGTGGGCGGAGCCTAGCTCATGAGGCTCTGACTACGGGAAACTATTGGTCGTACATGATGACAGAAGCAGGATAATACGCTAAAATGTGCAACAAGTGCCAACAACATGCACCATTGATACATCAAACTGCACAACCTTTGCATTTGATTGTAGCCCCATAGTCATTCGTAAAGTGGGGAATGAATGTAGTGGGAGAGTTGCCCAGAGCTGGAGGAAAGCGCTATGTGCTGTTGGACACAGATTACTACACAAAGTGGGTGGTTGGGGAAGCTTACAACACTATAGGAAAAGTTGATACAATGAAATTTGTGTTAGGAACGAGTTTCCTAATACGCAACGGAATGGTGGTGTGGTTGGCCCAGTGTACAACAAAAATTTTGTAACATGTTTAAACTACCTTTAAATATGCGGATCCATTAATATACATACATTAATCATAAAAAAGATAAGGATAGAATTCATACCTCTTGAAGCCTATCAAGTATCCTTGCTATCTTTTCGTATTTAGAACGATCTTCCTATCCAAGCCGCTCCCACGTACTCACACCAAGATCTTCCAAAGGGTTCTCTACACCTCAAGAAATGTGTGGGCACTTAGAGAACGAATGATAGTTTATTTGTGATTCTACTTGATGTACATAACACATGAGATCAAGAAAATAGGCCTGAGAATTGGTTCTTTATTTTCAGGGAGAGAAAACTATCGTTCTATTTTTCACAGAGTGAATGTTCAGAGTTATCTCACACCTCTCTGAATATTTTTCTGATTAGTCATACTTAAAAGAAAATATTCAAATTTTAAAAAATAAATTTGTAACCATTTTACAATTTACTTTTTAATTAATTAATTATTCTATTAATGAAAAAATCTAAAAACCAAATTTTGAATTATCCATTAATTAATTAATTAAATAAATAAAAATGAAAATCTCATCCCTAAAAATTGCCCTACACGACGTGTAGCCTCCCTAATTTTAGGGATGTTGTTTTTTTTTTTCAATTTTTATTTAATTATTTACTCAAATAGTTTTGTCAGATAAGATCTAACAACCTGATAACTCATTCAAATTTGAATTCAAATTCAAATTAATTATCTTTTTAATTAATTATCAAATATAATTAATTATTTGAATAAATATTAATCTTTTAAATTCAAATCCAATTTGAACTCATCAGATTATTATCTCTCACTCAAATAAAGATATTTAATTAATTCTACCAATTAATTAAATCCAAAATTTTTGAAAATAAATATTTAATTTATTATAATTTCGAAAATTATAATTATTTAATTATTTAATTAAATTTCGAAATTAATTTAATTATTTAATATAATTTTGAAAATTATAAAATAATTAATTTTGTTAACTACAACTAATTTGTAATTAATTAATTAATCACTATTATCATATAATTGCATATTTGGCCTGAAGAACAAATTTCTTCTTAAATATGTCTTACAACTATTTTTCCCATTATATCAACTCTTTCCTTGAATAGTGTTGATAGAGCCGCTGTGGGGACCTATGGATCTAGAATTCCAAGCTCCAATAAATTTGAGATTATTAATTAAACTCTTTAATTAAATAATCTTAATTTATTAATCTCATGATTATTCCACTATAAATATGAGACTGCACTCTTGTAATATAGACATTTCATTTACTGAGTACTTTATCATGATAAAGCATCCATTAAAATAATCATTGCATACAAATTGACCATCTAATAATGGTTCATAATTAATCGGGAATAAAATTATCATTTTACCCTTTTAATTATCTCTTGTTTCCTTAAGTACCATTGACTTTACTAGTGAAGGTTAATTCATAACTTAATTATGAATTTGAGCTCAATAACCTTTCAGTCCCAAAACTCAACCCTTAAGAGAACCATTATTCAATCTCTTGCGAGAAGGCACAGATTCCATATCCGAATACTATGTCCCCAACCATTTACATTAATGAGTTCCTGAAACAAAAGTTTCTAGCCTGGTCAATCTGAAAGACCCTAACGAGTGAATTAAAGAACTCATATAAAATAAACAGGAGTTTATAGTAACTTCAGGATTAAGATCTATTTGTATATGATCATCAGTTGATATATTTAATTAATACTTCGAAACGGTATTTAACTAAGTATTAATAAACATATCTGGTCTAGTTCTATATATTCTCTAATATATAAAGCACCTCCACTAAAGTGTCCTACCACACTAGTGATCCGGATCTAGATCACATGTATTCATAATACTAGTGGACCGTACTTGCAGTAATTAATCTAAAGATTCCATAACTTTATTTTACCGCGAACTATTCAAGTTCATTTATCTCAAACACAATCCTTCCGTACCAATACGTGTTTGAGATCACATATATGAACTTTGGAATTTTCCTGATATTTACTTAATATTATCACAGAATAATATAGTCCATAAAATATATGCATAACAAATTCAATTCATTTACTTATTTCATAAAAAACAATGTCTACTACATATGCTTTCAGGGCACATTTCCAACAATTTGTATGGAAGCACATTATTTGCTAGTTCGGGATCCCCAAGGAAATTATAGCATACAACGAAACACCATTCAACATTGACCAAGTAATGGAGATGTGCCAACAGTTCAAGTTTTATTTGGGGCTTTCATCAGTTAGCTACCCACAAGGGAATGGGCAAACCAAGACTACTAATAAAGTAATTTTTAGCAATATAAAGAAAGAGTTGGAAGACAAGAAGGGAGCTTGGTTGGAGGATTTTCCAAAAGTCCTATGGGCACACCGAACTACGTGCAAAACTTCCACTGAAAAATCCCCATATGTGATGGTGTTCGAAACAGAGGCAGTAAACCCAATGGAAATAGGCTTGCCAACTTTGCGCACAAACATATCAGCCACACCGGCTATCAACACAAAAAAACTTGCCCACAATTTAGATATTCTTGAGAAATTTAGGCAGATAGTTCATATTGGCAACACAAAGTACAAAATGTTGGCTGAGTAGCAGTATCAAAAATGTATCAACCCAAGATAGTTTCGGATAGGGGAATGGGTGCTCAAACGGTTTACTGGCAAACAAAAGAAAATGGAACCTAACTTGGAAAGGCCATTCCATATCGCAAAAGTGATGGGCAAAGGTTCCTATACGTTACAAGAGATCCATGGTGAGAAGAGCTTACCTAGAACGTGGAACTCTATGTCTTTAGCAAAATGTTGGCTGAGTAGCAGTATCAAAAACGTATCGACCCAAGAGAGTTCTGGACAGGGGAATGGGTGCTCAAACGGTTTAGTGGCAATCAAAAGAAAGTGGAACCTAACTGGGAAGGGCCATTCCATATCGCAGAAGTAATGGGAAAAGGTTCCTATACGTTACAAGAGATCCATGGTGAGAAGCGCTTACCCAGAACGTGGAACTCTATGTCGTTAAAAAAAAGTAATATTTTTAGAATGCCTGCTCTGTATTCGATTTTGTATCTTTACTTTGCACAAATTGTAAATATATTGTAAATATATTGATTATATTGAGCAAATATAATCAATAAAGACAATGTTTGATGAAGATACTCTGATTATAATAGGCGTATTTTATTCTTGCGTCGAACTAAGTTAAAGTTCCCACGCGTATTCTAACAGCTAATTGTCTACAAGAATAGAACTATAATCATGTGATACTGCAAAAAGTTGGGAATCAAAACCACAAGTACTCTCTGTCAGCATGCGATCAAATCTTCTCAGTAAAATTCAGAGCACGCCACTGATACAATTCAAAATCTGGGGAAATTGCAAAAAAACAATGGCAGTTACAACAATAATGTCACCTTTGACCGAATAATCCAAACATTATTATGTAATTTAATGATAAATATGTTAGGTCAAGAGGATTAAGCCGCTTATAAATAGCCACAACTTGAATCAAGGAAGGGAAGAAAAACACCATAAACAGTCGTGAATACACGAGAAAGAAAAGGTGCTAATTTTGATCCTATACATCTCACAACTGCTACAACTCCTAGAAATCATGATCGAATATAGCCAAGTGGAATCATTATCTTTTCAAACACATAAACGACTATCTCATTGATGAAGGAAGCGGATGATGATCATGGTCAAGTTATGGATGAAGGGTTGGCGATTTCAAAGACAGAGACAATCACGACTACAACCCATCTGAGAAGAACAATCAGATCTGAGCAAACCAATGGTGGCGTTAATCCTGTGTGTGCAAAGACCAATTAGGTTTAAGCATGCACAGTAAGAACGCACCTATCCTGGTAGCCCATGATAGGATTAATGCCCTAAAAACATGTAAAGACATTTTATTGGTTTTAAATAAAAGTACAATTTTATTATATTTTAATGTTATAATTATTGTTTGAATTAATTATATGATAATATCAAGAAAATTCCCTATTCATTCATGAGAAAATGATATTGTATTAGTATGAGAGAATTAAGATCATATATAATAAATAAAATAGTCAGTAACATATTAAATAATGGAATCTTTAATGAATGGTTACTAGTACGGTTTGCTAAACATATGAGGTGCGAGTGATTTAGATTCAGATTACTGACGTGGATAGACATCTTAGTAAATGTGTTGTATATAATAGAGATTATATATGACAGGACTGATGAGAATTAATTATCTTTATAAACCTGCCGTTTGACATAAAGATTTAATTCTTATCATAATAGATGATATTTGTAGATTAGACTAAATCTTGAGTATTAATGAACTTCTGTTTGTGTTTATTGGATCTTTTGATTCACTCATTAAGGCCTCTTAAAATAATGAGGCTAATGACTTTTGTTTTGTAGATTCAATATCATGGATGGCTAGGAACATGAATTACAATATTAGAATCCATGCTTTCCTAACGGATCGAATATTGGTCCCCTTAAGGGTTAATTTTGGAAATGAATAGTTATTGAGCTCAAATCTATAATTAGATAATAGATTAATTATTTGCTAGTGAATTAATGGTACTTAAGGATCAAGAGGTAATTAGAAGGGTAAAATGGTAATTTTGACCAGCCCTAATTAACGAACACTAATGGAGGACAGAATTGTTGGGAAAACTTATACAGGATCTTGTTTATTTTCATGTAAATCTTATATTAAACAAATTAATGTAAAAAAACCTAGAACATGTTTCTATAATTGAATTTAAATAGGGATAATGATAAGAACACTTACATTAAACATAGCAGAATGCATTAGTCCTTCCTTCATTTTCTCTAACCCTTGAATCCATTTTGTCGCAGGGTATCACCAAGAAACTCAACAGACTTCAAATTTCTTCACAACCTTCCAAAGTATCCTTAGAATCACCTAGACTAGAGTGGGAAATTCTCAACACATGAGAAAGATACAGGGAGAAGAAGATAAGAGAATATTGAGGCTTCGAAAAGGACTATTGTGTAGAGAGAGTTAAAACCCTAAAGTGACAAAACTAGATCTTCTGATCATCTGTTCATCTCCAGATCTACTGATCTATGGTTCATCTATCAATTAGCATTCCTTTTATAGGCTCAATTAGGTCACTTATTTAAATTAAAAAATTAATAAAATAATAGGTAAATATAGCCATTAGGTCGAAATTATTATAGGCTTCAGGCCAGTGAAATTTCTCATTAAATTATAAGCCCATTGGACTTAAAATCAAAGGCCCATATTATTTTCTATTGATTAATTAATTAAATAATTATTTAAATCATTTATTAAATTAATTATTTATAATTTGAACCTTGATTTAAACTTATTTATTAATTTAGACACCAATTTGTCTAAATTAATAAATCTACTCTAAAATCTCTTCTTTTATTTTTTTTCTAAATTGCATAACTCTGTGAAATTATCCAAAATTGACATGGTCAACTTTGATAATTCTAATTGATAATTAAATCAAATAATTGAGACTATCTAGATGATTTTATCCAAGGTACATTGGAGACCATGAGCCTACGAAATCAAGCTCCAATACGTTATCATAAATTTAACAAATAAATTTACTAACTTATTAATTCTTCGTGACTCCTCTAAAGACTCAAAATTGCACTCTTGAATTCATAGAATGCTCTATAAGCAATATATATATATATATGTTATTAATTATCAATTGTTACAACCATAATTATCACTCAATCATCTATAGACGATCTACAATGAGATTAGACTAAAATACTATTTTACCCCTTATTGTGTTTCATCCTTAAAACACTTAGTTCCTTGTAAATGATATTTCAGTAAACTAATATTAATTACTGAAATGAGATCTCTATCATTTAGCACTTCAAACCAAACTAAAAGGAAACCATCATTTTACTTCTCCATCAGAAGTTATAGATTTGTATATCTATGGTTAACACTCCCACTCAATTATACTATCGAGTTTCCAAGATTTAAGTATGGGCTAATTCGTAGGGTAAGCTGGTAACGAATAAGTCAAAGAACTCAAATAAGACAACCAATTAGAATACTAACCACTCAGAATTGAGATTGAATTGACATATGGTCAACTATATGATATGACTAGAATAGATAATAACAGTATGTTTACTTATCTTATCTACTGTCAATATTGGTCCAATCAGATGTAACAAATACATCCGATCTTATCTACTTTGCTAATGTTTTGGAAAGAACATAACACTGAAATGTGTAAGTAGATCATATCGTAGATTGGCAAGTTAGTGTAAATCCTATGCACTGAGAAATCTTAGGACTAACTTATGATTGAACACATAATCATATTTATATTCCACTGTAATTATGTCACTATAAACATGATTAGCTATATGTTTGAAATTTAATAGAAGTTTATATCAAACAAATAATCATGAAAATAATACATGTGAGCAAAGTGATTGACCAAGTCAAAAATTGATTTTTATTCTTTTATTGATAATAAAATGAGATTACAAAGAAATTGGGTTTAAATTAGGGCATAAAACCCCAACAAACTCCCACTTGCACTTATTGAAACTAATGCCTTAATTCTACTAATCCCATTTCCTTGATATGCTTATCAAATGTAGCTTTTGGTAGTGTCTTTGTAAATGGATCTGCAAGATTGTCTTCAGATGCAATCTTCATAACCTTCACATCTCCCCTGGCCACATATTCTCAAATTATGTGATACTTCGTTTCTATATGCTTACTCCTCTTGTGACTTCGAGGTTCTTTCGAGTTGGTTATCGTTCATGTGTTGTCACAAAACAACACAAGCGATTTATCCATATCTAGAATAACACCAAGATCTGAATAAAACTTATATAGCTAGACTATTTTCTTAGCTGCTTCAGACACAGCTATGTACTCAGCCTCTATGCTGGAATCTGAGATCGCAGACTACTTTATGCTTCTCCATATCACAGCTCCACCCCCAAGAGTAAATCTAAGGTTCCAGGAACGAAAAGCTTGCTTAAGTCTATAAATGGACCTATTCAACTTGCATACTTTTCCTTCTTGTCCAGCTACTTTAAATCCTTCTGGCTGATCCATATAAATGACTTCGTCAAGCTTCCTGTTAAGAAAAATTTTCTTGAAATCCATTTTCCAGATCTCATAGTCGAGAGCGGCTGCTATGGATAGGAGGATGCGAATGGACTTGAGCATGGCTACCAAACTAAAAGTTTCCTCATAGTCCACATCTTCTCTTTGGGTATTACCCTTTGCCACTAATCGAGCTTTATAAGTTTCGATATTTCCATCAACACCTCATTTTTTCTTGTAGATCCACTTGCACCCAATGACCCTAAAGTCACTAGGTGCTTCCACAAGATCCCATATGGAATTTTAGTACATGGACTCCATTTCCCCCTATTCTCTAAGCACTAAGGGATCTCTCTAGGAAATAGCTCTCTGGAATTATCAAGCATTTTTGGTGTATTTTCTAGCCAAGTGCTTTGTGGATGGAAAATGGTGTGCCTTACAAGTGAGCATTAGGCTCCTTTTTATAGAGTTTTGAGATACCCTTTGATTTTCAAATTCCACCAACCTCCATGGTTGTTACCAATGATTAATTGGATGTTTATGGAATTAAAATAGTGATTTGGGAGTTACTTGGCTGTTGGAAACGTTCAAAATTGGATAAAACTGAAGTTTGAAAAATGTTGTCAGTCGCTCAGGCCGCGGCCCAAGTCATTTTTTTCAGCAACCAATTTGCCAAAACATTCCAAATCCATTCCCACTTGATTTTGTAACTTCCATACACATTATGGGAGTTAAAATCACATCTCTAACAACCATATCTCTTATGGCTTTGAGAAATTCAAATCAAAATGTGTAATATCAAATCTACACATTATTGGGTAATATTTTGGGAGTTACAAATTTGTAACTGTTTTTGTAACTCCAAAATGTCACATTTGGGCTCATACATGTGTCCAATTTTGTGACTCTCAATAATATGTTACAAGGTGTGAAAAATCACATTTGTGTGACAAATCACATTGTGTCACATTATTTAATCTAACATTATATTATTTAAAATAATATAACATCACCTAAACTAGAGTGGGCAATTCTCAACACATGAGAAAGATACAGGGAGAAGAAGAGAAGAGAATACTGAGGCTTCAAAAAGGACTATTGTGTAGAGAGAGTTAAAACCCTAAAGCGAAAAAACTAGATCTACTGATCATCTGTTCATCTCCAGATCTACTGATCCTCTGTTCATCTCTCACTTAGCATTCATTTTATAGGCTTAATTAGGTCACTTATTTAAATCAAAAAATCAATAAAATAATAGGTAAATATAGCCATTAGGTCGAAATTATCATGGGCTTTAGGCCCGTGAAATTTCTCATTTAATTATAAGCTCGTTGGACTTAAAATCAAAAGCCCATATTATTTTCTATTGATTAATTAATTAAATAATTCTTTAAATTCTTTATCAAATTAATTATTTATAATTTTAATCTTGATTTAAACTTATTTATTAATTTAGACACAAATTTGTCTTAATTAATAAATCTGCCATAAAATCTTTTTTTTTCTTTCTAAATTGCATAACTCTTTGAAATTATCCAAAATTGACCTGGTCAACTTTGATAATTCTAACTGATGATTAAATCAATTAATTGAGACTATCTAGATGATTTTATCTAAGGTATAGTGGGGACCATGTGCCTATGAAATCAAGCTCCAATAAGTTATCATAAATTTACTAACTTATTAATTCCTCGTGACTCCACTAAAGACTCGGAATTGCACTTTTGAATTCATAGAACGCTCTATAACAAATATAGATACGCTATTAATTATCCATTGTTACAACCACAATTGTCACTCAATCCTTTATAGATGGTCTACAATGAGATAGGACTAAAATACCGTTTTACCTCTCATTGTATTTTATCCTTAAAACACTTAGTTCCTTGTAAATGATGTTTCAGTAAACTAATTTAATTACTGAAATGAGATCTCTATCATTTAACACCTTGAACCAAACTAAAAGGAAACCATCATTTCACTTCTTCATTAGAAGCTATAGATGATCATATCTATGATTAACACTCCCACTCAATTATACTACCGAGTTCCCAAGATGTAAGTATGGGCTAGTCCGTAGGGTAAGCTGGTAACAAACAAGTCAAAGAACTCAAATAATACAACCAATTAGAATACTAAGCACTTAGAATTGAGATTGAATTGACCTATGGTCAACTATATGATATGACTAGAATGGATAATAACGATATATTTACTTACCTTATCTACTGTCAATATTGGTCCAGTCCGATGTAAGAAATACATTGTATCTTATCTACTTTGCTAATATTCTAGAAAGAACATAACACTGAAATGTGTAAGTAGATCATATCGTACATTGGCAAGTCAATTTAAATCTTGTGCACTAATTATTCTTAGGACTAACTTATGTTTGAACACATAATCATATTTATATTCCACTGTGATTACGTCACTATAAATATGATTAGCTATATGTTCGGGATTTAATAGAAGTTCATATTAAACAAATAATCATGAAAACAAAACATGTGAGCAAAGTCATTGACCAAGTCAAAAATTGATTTCTATTCTTTTATTGATAATAAAATCACATTACATAGAAATTGGGTTTGAATTAAGGCATAAAACCCCCCAACAAGAACTACATATATTGATTATATCAATGGACTACAAGAGAAAACTCTCTAAATATAATTTTATAAATACTTAGAGTGCAATTCCATATTTATAGTGGAGTAATCATGGAATTAATAAATAAGATTATTATATTAAAGTGTTTGATTAATAATCTAGTTTATTAGAGTTTCGTATTATAGGTCCATGGTCCCCAGATCACCTATGTCCTACACTGTCAAGGGTAAGGATGTCAAAAGAAAGATTTGTAGAGAAAATGACTAAATTGCAAAAGAATTGATTTTCCAGGGCAAGGAAATAATTATATAATAATTATGGGTAATTGATTAATTGTGAATTAATTAATTATTTAACTATATAGTTTTTATTTTGAAAAATTGTAGGTTAAAATTAATATTAATCTTGTGTGGATTAATATAAAGAGAGAGAATAATAAATATCTTATTTAGAATATGATAATTATTTATTTGTTTTAAAACTTATATTTTAAGATAAAGTTAATTTTGAATTAACTGATATTTATGTTGTGATAAATATATTTTCTTAAAAGTTGAATAAATAAATAAATGAAAAAATTAGGGAAACCCTAATAGAGATGGGCGACACACACTGTACAGTACAGTGTGTGGCACCTAACTCAGGGATTTTTATCCTTGGGATTTGAATTTTGAATTTCAAATAAATTTGTTTAATCAGTTATTTAATTATTCTTTTTAAATATGATTTAAATAAATAATTAAATATAAATATCAGCTCAGTTTTAATTTTAATTTTAATAAAATAAAGATTATGTAATTAGATTAAATAATTTTATATAAGTCTGATAGTACGTGCCTTTAAGAATGAGCTTTAATTTTTTTTATAATATTATAAAATACATACTCTCTTTCTAAAGCGATAGTTTTCTCTAAACCTGAAAACTATTCTAAACCTCCTCTCTCAGTTAAACCTTTCTAAATCTCATGTGTTAAGTACATTTAAAGAGTCACATAAATCAACATTTTGAATCCAACGTGCCCACACACGTCCTTGTATGTTTAAGGATTGGTCTGGAAGATCAAGGTGTGAGCTTTCAGATTACTGGATAAGAAGATCGTTGATTTTATACAAAAAGACTCAAGGACACTTGATAGGCTACAAGAGGTAATCACTCATCTGTTTTGTATGTGATTTAATGTTTATATATGTATATGATCCTGCATGGTATTAATTTTTTTTAAAAATGGGTCCATATATTCTGTTGTGCACATTTGATTTGATCATTTAATACCAACAACCCACACTCTCCCACCTCCCAATTTGAGTTATGCCCCTTGAGCAAGAGGCGTTGCTCAGAAAGAGGCAGGTGTTCAAGAAGAGAACACCCTCCTGCTCACCTAGTGCTTTCAGCAAGGGAAGTCCCAACTGAGCAGGAGGAGAACTACATAGCTGGAGAGTTGGAGCGACTGCCAAGGGAAGAATGACGAGAATGGAAAGCTAAGAATGTGCAGGTCGACGTCTCCATCGGCTCTGTCATCTGGTGGACAGCTTTCTGAGGTACTGAAGTGGAGCGTGGCAATCTCTTTGGCTATGCTCTACTGAATGGTTGTTCCATTCGGTAATGGTTGCCAGCCAATACACCTCGCATGGTCGCTCTTGGAGTGCTGGAGCCAAAATGTTGAAATCGGCAAGTGCTCAGTGGTCTATCCATTTGGCGTAGCCACCAGCCAGTATACCCTAAGTTCCAGTCAATCATGCCCTAGGGCTCATCCTCTTTTTCCCGTGAAGAAAGAACAAAAGGTTAAGCCCATATTGTCCAAGCGAAGAAAAGTTTGGGTAGCAGAAACAAACTAAGCAAGAAAAGTTCAGATAGAAGAAATTATCATAGTTATGTAGTACCGTTTAGACAAATGTATTTATATAGTTAGATATATTAGCTACGTAAAATTGTGCAATTAATTGTAACTATCTTTAATTATTTGAATGATAATTTTACGAAATTCGTTGGATTATTTAAGTGCAAAATGATGAGCGCAAACAAGCAACATGACTTGATCAAAAGCGATTGCAAACCAACATGCACACCCAAAAAATTGGTTATTGTTTGGCTACTTTACTAGAATGAGTAAACGTTTTGAGTGTTATATATTGCACATCTGACAACATACTATATGGTAACAGACAATTATCATGGTTAGCACAAACCCAGGAATGAATGAGTATAATTATTTTGCAAGAAAAAAGAGGTCATTGCAAGGTTAATCTTATAAATGCAAAGTCTTTAATGATCTTGCAGTACATTAAAAAAAACTTGCCACATTTTTCTCACGATAAAAATAGAGAAACGCCAAAAAGGATAAAGGAAAATATAAGACAGTTGAAGAAGAGAAAAGCATTAAGTTTGAACAGATGATTATTGTAACGCCCTACTTCCTTAGAGCCATTACTAAGTGAGTTTAAAATGTGCAACTAACTCGCT
Source organism: Humulus lupulus (assembly GCF_963169125.1). Classification (NCBI taxonomy): domain Eukaryota; kingdom Viridiplantae; phylum Streptophyta; class Magnoliopsida; order Rosales; family Cannabaceae; genus Humulus; species Humulus lupulus. The sequence goes on from NC_084796.1 coordinate 238,144,270, forward strand.
AACTGAGGTTTTAAGACAAAAGTGTAGCTAAATCATAACCTGAGCCACATAATTTTAAAATATACCAATTCGTTGAAAATTATAAAGTGTTTGACATTTGGAATCCCAAAATACTGTTTAAAAATATTTACATCTCAAAAATATATTTTCAGTCGACTAAACGACAAAATTAGGTTCATTACAAACGTTTCCCAAAATACCCCTGGTCATGGCAGCCAGACAGGCCAAACATGTACGAGCCGCTTCACGCTCTCCGTACTCATGGTTGGTCAATCCTCCCCTTGCCCTTACCTGCACTATAGAGCACATGTGAGCCAAAGCCCAGCAAGAAAACTCACACAAGCAAACAACATATGCATATTGATCATTCAACATATAATCAAGCCGCCAATAGGCTAAGCACATACGGCCATGCCGTTCCAGGTGCTTTACCAGGCCCTGGGTTCGCGGTCCACACCAAGAGGATATCCCAGGTATCCTTTAGGGTCTCTCCCTGGCAACTCGCACTCCGCGTGCTAAACGCTGCTCCCGGCCCCTTGCCGTACTCGGCCTCGCCGTTCCCGACCCTCGTCGTTTCCGGCTCTTGCCATTCATTCACATAAATGCACACATAGCATAATTAAACAAATACTTAAACACGTATAAACACACTTAATGGGGCTACACCCTCCAACACAATCATATAGGGTCGTGCCCTGCAACACAAGCTATAAGGCCTTGCCCTGCTCAACGGGTACAGCAGTTTTCTTACCTGTGTCCTGAGCTTTCCAAGCACCGATGTCCCGAGCACAGTCCCCTAGTCCAAGCCTCGTTGAACCCTAGTCACAACGCATCAACAATATCCATCCATCAAGTTCTAATCCATTAAATAACTTTGAGTCATAATTCTAGTCCCCGGGACATTGAATTCTATCAATCCGGGTGATAAAATCCATCCCGAGCCTTAACTTTTGGATTCCCAAGCCTAAAACCTTCTTAAAGCCCAAAAACACACTAAGTGTCGCGGCCCCATGAGCCCATGCCGCGGCCCGCCTCAACCAGAGACCCCCACCCCAAAACAAAGCAGGTGCGCCGCGGCCCAAGCTTGGGCATGCTGCGCCCTGCCCCTCTTCCTGGCCTCCAACCTGTTCTAGAGGGCCGCGGCTCAGCAAGAACAATGCGCGGCCCGAACCTTCGAACCCAGAAAATCCTCCATTTTTCCACGAAAACCCAGCCAATTTACCCCAAAATCAACCTATCAATCCAACTCAATCATCACAACAGTTCTAGAGTGATCCTAATAGCAAAACCCAACAGAAACTAACCCCAAACCTCATCTAGAACTCAAAGATGATTCTTCATCTAACTCACATGCAACACTCTAAAATACCAGCAGAAAACCAACACAATTCAACAGGTTTAAGAGCTTACCTTTAGCTTAATTGAATCCCTGAATTAATTCCCTAAGCTCCAAGCTTCTAGCTCCCAAAATCCAAGCTTAAAATCCTTAGTCTCTGGTTAGATTCCACCAAAATTCACCAAGCTTCTAAGAGAGAAGAGGGAACTGAGAGATAGAGAGAGAAAGGGTCGGTTCCTAAATTTTTGAAGGCTTCCTTGGTTTTTTTTATTTAACTTAAGTTTCTAAGGTTACCTCAAAGGCTCGGGGTGCCAAAAACGTCCCCAAGGGCAAAATGGTAAATTTCCCCAATATTCCCTTCTAAACATTATAACTTCAAATATATCTCCAAATATTTATTTCCATAACCCGATAACCCCATAAAACGTCCAATACTTGAAATACCCTTCAACTCGCCCCGAGTCGGGTTTTTGACTCTGTTGTGACTTTTAGCTAATCTCTCCCTAGGATTGTCTCGGATCGTGCAACACAGATATATCACCAACATATATCACAATTATTATATTTATGCACTCAATGGGCTAAAATTACAAACATGCCCCTAATATCCAAACAGGGCCCACATGCATATTTAATTCACCTAAACATGCATTTCTAATCACATATTATAATAACAAATCACTTATTGCCCTCTAGGAACACTAATCAAGACCCTAAGCCTTATTAGCAAATTGGGTCGCTACAATTACAGTACTTTACGTTTTAGTTAACAATTTATTTTAAAAAGAAAAAATACTTTGCAGGCAAATAGATTTATTAGGTTGACTATTGGAGAGGACAAGGAATGATACACCAAAATTGTGCATAAAGATAGGAAAAACAAGATAGCGACGTCTATGGCGATGCGCAGGCCGTAGGAGTCAAGGAGCAACCCTGCGCTCATATTCAGCAAGGGCACACTGCAGAGCTTCGAAACCCAATTGGTAGCGCAAGCTAGCGATACAATATAGGAGGCAATTGTTCAACATGCGTTGCAGGATTCGCGAAGATGCAAGCTAATGACCTCGATAGAAAATTCTGGTCAACCTACGTGAAGAATACCAAGGTTGATGTGCTTCACCTGACAGCGTGTTATCGACATCTTAGTTCATTCTTACCAGTTTAAAATCATAGAATACGTAAAGAGTGAGAAAAAATACTTACATGGAAAAGACTCCCACCAACGATATTGATCACGGGTATTGCCAGGGGCAAACAGTCTAAATGGCCTGTACAGAGTCCTATTGTAGCAATAGTATGTATCGAATGGAACTAAAAAAAAGAGAGAAGATAGAAAATAAACAAAATGACAACAATAAGTAGAAAATGAGCAGAAAATACCACTGCAACAACAAATAGATGTAACGCCCTAATTTCTCATAGATTACCGAGAACACTGCGTTGAGTCATAATCGTAAACATTGCTCTTTTATTTAATATCCATGGTTTTATAAAAATAAAATACTTGTCTTTAACATAAAAATGAGCAACATTTAAATAAAACAAACTTTAAAATAAAATTAAAAAAAATAAAAATAAATAATTTGGCCCGCTTGATCTTGCTCGACTATATGGTCCCCAACGAATACATCACGAAGCTCTTAGGTCCCACTCGCCACCGGCCTTTCTATCCTTAATTTCCTGAAATAACAACATCATAAGAAGTGAGCTTCTAAGCCCAGTAAGGAAAATACAAACAAGGGTTAGTCATATAATCAGACATAACATATATTCACCAAAGTCATACAAACACAACATCTATATCATATCATATCTTAAGTCATAATTCTAAATCATAATCTAAGCCATAAATCATAAATCATACTCTAAGTCATAAGTCATAGGTCATAAGTCATAGATCATAAATCATAGGTCATATATCATAATCATAACTAAAAATAACAAATCAGATATAATAAAAAGATAAGTGCTTATACAGAGGTGGCAATTAAGCCCCGGACAAAACTCCGTCATACACCGGACATAGGTCCGTCATACATCATTGGACACCTTAGGTCCAGACACACTTAACCCTTTATTGTACCTGAAATGTTAGGTCATACAAACATAAACTGTATCATACATTACATAAACTAGATCATAATACTAAACTATTTAATTTTCCTTACCAACACCGGGATAATTGAGAACAAATGCGGAACTTGGAACACTCCTAAAACAAGCAATAAAAATAGTGAGTATTTCTAAAGGACAGAGATGAAAGGAATAGAACTAAACCACCAAGAGGAAACTTACCGAAAAGACACCTTAAGTTCAAAGAACTTAAAATCCTAGCCACAAAACCATAACAAAAGTTAGAACCTGAATGAAAACTAAAGAAACTAAGGAATCAAACAGAATGAAACTTAAGAATAAGGGTACCTCAGTTGACCTTATGGATTAGTCTAACTCCAATATCGAAACACTCTACCTCACTTCCCAAAGTGTTTTATAAAGCTTAAGAATAGAAAAGCTTTTTCCCAACCCAAGTGTTTATCACTCTTATGGTCTTACTAGCACCTTGGAGTCTGATCACAGCTGAAGAGTAAGTGAAAGGACTGGGTCCTAAGTCCTATTTATAGAGTTCTAGGAATAAAAAATTTCTTTTTGGCTTTGTTAACCGAGATTTTCGGCAACTATCTTAAAGAAGGATATTTACTGATTATAATAAAGAGAATAGAGGATCGACACAAGATTTTTACGTGGTTGGGGAGTTAACTAGCCTTAGTCCACGAGTCTGCATATAAGTCTGTATTAGAGATAGAATAAGCTTTTACAATGGAGTTGTTTAACTGTATTTGAGCAGAGTTTCTGCCTTCTCTCTCCTTTCTACGTTGCATTACAACTTATATTTATAGAATGAGGGGGACATCAGGTTTGGGCCGGGCCTGACCCGGGCCCATTTGGAATATGTGTACAGTGGGCCTTCCTAGTAGAGGCCCGAGCTAAAAAGATATATAGTACATCAAACCCAAACCAGCTCAGGCCCAATTAGTTACCCTGAGATGCAAGCATTCTCCCGACAAAACGGCACTTTGGCTCTGACCACTTCGAATCACGAGGAAGATTCAGGGGACAAGACCGGTCAGAGTACTTGGCTGCGCAGTCCTGACACGCCAGCAGACAATCCCAAGGAGACCCTTTCTGCAGGTGAAAAGTGGGAGGACAAGACCCACGCGAAATGAGGCGGCTTCAGTGTCCTGGACGCCTGGCCCATAGCCTGGGGATGAAGCGGTCCAGGTTCGTTTACCTTGGGCCTGCTGCGTTTACTTCGGGCCCGGACCATTCTGGGCCCGGGAGCGGGACGCGATGGCCGCGATGGTCCGGGGCACTCCGGACAGTGCCGGGACCGTTCGAGCCGAATCATGAACCCGGAGGTACTTCCCGGACCCTTCTACACAGGCCCAGTCCGTGGGCCCAAATACCGAACCGGTCCCTCTGACCGTGGGCCGGGGCGTAGGCCCAAAACCCTGAGAGGAAATGGGGATAACATTTACCCCCCAAGCCTTCATCCCGGTTATCCGGGTGGAGGGTTGCACCACCCTCGCGGTTCTTGCCAAGTTGCCTCCACAATTTCTGCCAGGGCCAGGAGGCTCGCGGGAAGGCAGTGGCTGGGCTAGGTTACCCAGCCCGGACCATTTGATGTACCCCGGGGACGTTTACCCTTGGCCTGCTTCAAGAACAGCGACACGTGTCGCCATGTGATTGTTGCGAGGGCCTCGAAGAGTCGCCTAGGCCTCTTAAAGTCTGCTAGGCCTGGGCTAGGGTGTCAGCGCACGTCACGAGGCGTCTCATCCGCACGGGGAGAGTCATCATTGATTTCCTTGGAAAGGGGCGAACCGTAGGATGGGGCGTCCTTTGAAATCCACCACTCCTGGACCGTCAGATTGGAGGTGCTGAGGTTCCAGACCACAAAAGAGCTCATAAATGTCTTCTGCGCGATCCTCGGCCGTCGGATGAAGAGGCATCTGACCGTTGGATCGGGGGCCAGCATTTGAGGGCTGATATAAAGACTCAGACTACAGGCATTCGGCATTTTTCCATTTCCGACCCAACTTAAGAGAAAGAAAAACCAGAACGCTCGCAGAGCTTTGCATGTCCAACCTCGCCGACGAAATACTTCGCCGTTTACTAGTTTTGCGCCACCGCCTGTTTCCCAGGGCCTCAACTTTCGTTCTGCAACCTGACGGCGCTTCTCGGACTTGCCCCGCCGACGAACTGCTGCACCGGCTGTGCCACTTCAAGAACGAGGTTTTGCCGTCCTTACGATCGGACAACCGCCAGCTTCAGCCGTCGACACCACACAGTAAGTATTTTCTGATTCTGTTGTCAATTTTGTGAACCTAGGCTCTCTAGACGCATGCACCTAGGCTCCGTGCTTTATAATTTGCTAGGAAGGCTGCCCAGTTTGGGCGGCACCGTTTCGGATGATCCCTGGATAAGGGATGGACCGTAGTAGCCTTTCCTCCCGATCAGGGTCCCGGGGCTTTTCGGGGTCCCGGGCCTGATCCGTCGGGACTCCGAGCAGTCCTTAGGAGACTCCCTGTACCTCGACTGACTCTATTGGGTTCAGGTACTGACTGCTTGGCCTTTCTTTCTTTGTTCCCAGATCGTCACTCATGGCCACGGGCGTCACACTTCACTCCGAAGATGAGGTTAATAGGGCCCCTGTAGTCACTCCCGGCTCCAAGACGCCCAAAGGCAACAGGTGGGAGATGGACATAACGCCCAACCTGTTCCAGAACTACCGGATGATGCTGCTCCTGGAGACGAGGCTGGGCATCGAATCGACTCCGGGCCTTTTTCACAATCGTATGGCCAGGTTAGAGGAGCGGGCGCATACGTCCGTGGATGGATTCGGGGCCTGGAGTGCCGGCCACATCAGCGCGGGAGCTACGCTTCCACTTCATGACTACTTCGTGCGGTTCCTGACGTATGTGGGGATCGCACCATTCCAACTGCTGCCACAAGCATACCGTCTGCTTGCTGGGTGGAAGGTGTTCTGTGTCGCGAAAGAGATCGCGGATCCTACCCCGGCGGAAGTCCTGTACTTCTACAAGCTGGTGCCGCAGGTCAACGCCAAAGACAAGAGCCAGGACGGCTTTTACAGGCTGCAGCCGCGGAGTGGCTATCCGGATCCTACCAGTACCTGGAAGCACCCCCCGGATGTCAGGCATTACTGGTTTATGACATCCGGGTTCCTTATTGACGAGAATCCCACGCTGCTGCTAGACTTCCAGCGAGTGGGTAAGTACTTCCCCGGACCCTCTATTTCACTCCCCTTTCGTTTTCCATCTCTCATCGTATCTTCCGGGTCGCAGGTCCCTTCATCCAAACCCCCCTCACCGCCTTTCTCCTGGAAAGGAGGAGGTTCTACGCCAAGCTGACCGCGGAGGAGCTGGACGTAGGGGGCTATGTCAACGACAAAAACCTCCGGCTAGTAGGGTTACTCGTGGCCACCCAGACCATTGTAGTCCCTAGCTTCCGGGGCATCCCGTTTGAGAAGAACGTCGAGGTCCGGGAGCAGCTAGCCCTTGACCACATCGCCGGGGTGGTGAGAGCGGCGCGGGCCACCGCAGCCCAGCGTAAGAAGAATCAGCCCCCGGTGGAAGAGGCCAGCTCGGAAGAGCTGGAAGAGCTTTTCGAAGATGCCCTACCAAACGTTGGGACTCCCGGGGCTAGCGTATCGGGGCGAGGTAACTCCCCTTTAGTCTTAATTTATGCCCCTCAAGTTGGGGATTTAGCTAGGGATAGGCTAGAGCCGCCGGGCCCCGCGTTTGGGACTGATGGGGAGATGAGGCCCTCGTCTCCCATCCCTGTAGGATCAGAAACCCTAATGTTCCTGTCCGGGTTCCTCCAGTACGGGGGGTTTCTAATCCCGGACGACGTAGGAGACCGGATACACTCATTTGCTTTAAGGGAATTGAGTCTCGCCCGGGGCCTAGACGAGGGTTTGTCCCGGGCTTATACTTTCTTCTTACTGTTGTGCTTTCCCGTTCGGCTTATCATACTAACTTTGTTTTTCTGTATTTTTGCAGAGGATTCCAACATGTCTGACCCGGCCAGCGAGATGAGGAGGCTTATCAAGGAAAGATCAGCCTTGAAGGCGGCCAGGAGGTCAAATGTCGTGGCCGGCGCGGAGCTCCCCCCAACCAGTGAAAAACCCGGGACAACGCCCGGCCCAGGCGAGGCACTGGCCGTTGTACCATTCCGGGCCATGGAGCCGGCCACAGACGGTCTCCCGGACCAGCCCCCGGTAATCGATTTGGAAGCGGGCGAAGCCACAAGCCGGAGCTCTGGGAAGAGAGGCCCCGGAGATGATGCCCGGGAGGGCAAACTCGGGAAGAGGCCTCGGACGACGTTGTCAGAGACAGCCGAGGAGTTACACGGGGAGAGCAGGCTAACCGCGAAGGAGACCCCTGCTCCGCCTGCCCTTCCCCTCCGCCCAACCCTTCTCGAGGAGGGGGAGTCCGCCCTGCGGGACGAGCAGTCCCAGTTGGTCAACTGGACCTGGGAGAGCGGCCGAAGCTGGAGAGACGACGCTTACAAGGCCCTGATGATCCGTCGCCAGGTCGAGTTTTCAGATCGTCCCGCCGAGTTCAGCGCTCCTCAGCCGATCGTAGATCGGCTAGCTGCTGAGGTGGGCTTCCGCCCCAAGCTGGGCCAGGACATTGCCCCCATGGCCGCTGATCTGCTCGATCAGGTCGGGAGCACTATGTCTAACCTCCAGCTTAAGAGGTACGCCACGATAGCCAATCCGGACGGGCTGTTCATTTCTCAGGCTCTCCGCCACCAGGCTACCGCGGTAATTTTCAACTCATGTCCTTCAGTCATTCGTTGGTGGTGACTCTTTTTTCTAACTTTCGTTTGTTCCAGGTTGCCTTGTTATCTCAAAGGAGTGCCGATTTGATGGCCGAGCTTGCCCTCAAGATGGAGATGGCCAGGCTGGAATTAGAGGCGGCCGAGAACCAGAGGGAGATCGCCAAGGAAAATCTCAGCAAGGAAACGGCCCGCCTCCAAGAAGAGCTGACCCGCGCGAAGGCGGAGCGCGAGGAAATTAGCCGTGCCAAGACCGGGGTGGAAGAGGAGTTGTCCCGGACGACGAAGGTTGCTGACGAAAGGGCGACTCTCTTGGAGACGGCTGCGGCATAGTCCGTCCAGGACAAGGAGGAGATCCGGGTCCTGAAAGCCCGTGTTCTTGAGCTGGGTGACTCCCTTCTTCAGGAGAAGGCGGCACACGACACCACCCGTCGGGAGAAGGAGGAGGCCGACAACTTAGTGGATGTCACCTTTAACGAGGCCATTTATATGGCCTGGTGCAAGGACAAGAACATGAACCTCCTTATCTTCCCCGATCCCGACTCGAAGCGTGCCGAGTACGAGGCCAAGGAGAGGGAGGATGCGGACCTCCGGGCGGACGCGCTGTAGGCCCTTGTCTCAGCCTCGTTTTTTTTTTTGTTAATTAGTTTAGCTTGTAATTTAATTTCAAACACTGCTTCTTCCTTTGGTTTTTAAAAGATTTCTCCTTTCACCATTCAGTAAGAAATTGATGTCGCGACTAACTGATTGCAGGGGGTATTGTCCCGGTTCCAACGGCCGGGACTGAACCCAACGACTAGTCTTTGCTCTGTTCGGGGCCCTTGGGGCTTTGTTTAACCCGGAGTGTGCTTTCCCTGGAATTTTAGGTCCTGGGTTTGTTCCGGGGTTGACCTGGTGCTTCATTGCTCCAAGGATCAACACGTCCGAGTCGGACGGACTTTATACCCCCGGACGGTGCTCGTCCGAGTGGGACTGGCCTTGGGCTCGGTTCCCTTTATTTATACCCCCGGACGTCGTTCGTCCGGGGTGGGACCGGCCTTGGGCTCGGTCCTCTTATTTTTATACTCCCGGACATCGTTCGTTCGGGGTGGGACCGGCCTTGGGCTCGGTTCCTTTATTTATACCCTCGGACATCGTTCGTCCGGGGTGGGACCGGCCTTGGGCTCGGTTCCCTATATTTATACCCCCGGACATCGTTCGTCCGGGGTGGGACCGGCCTTGGGCTCGGTTCCCTTTATTTATACCCCCGGACATCGTTCGTCCGGGGTGGGACCGGCCTTGGGCTCGGTTCCCTTTATTTATACCCCCGGACGTCGTTCGTCCGGGGTGGGACCGGCCTTGGGCTCGGTTCCCTTTATTTATACCCCCGGACGTCGTTCGTCCGGGGTGGGACCGGCCTTGGGCTCGGTTCCTTTATTTATACCCCCGGACGTCGTTCGTCCGGGGTGGGACCGGCCTTGGGCTCGGTCCTCTTATTTTTATACTCCCGGACATCGTTCGTCCGGGGTGGGACCGGCCTTGGGCTCGGTCCTCTTATTTTTATACTCCCGGACATCGTTCGTCCGGGGTGGGACCGGCCTTGGGTTCGGTTCACTTTATTTATACCCCCGGACATCGTTGGTCCGGGGTGGGACTGGCCTTGGGCTCGGTCCTCTTATTTTTATGATCCCGGACATCGTTCGTCCGGGGTGGGACCGGCCTTGGGCTCGGTTCACTTTATTTATACCCCCGGACGTCGTTCGTCCGGGGTGGGACCGGCCTTGGGCTCGGTTAACTATATTTATACCCCCGGACATCGTTCGTCCGGGGTGGGACCGGCCTTGGGCTCGGTTCCCTTTATTTATACCCCCGGACATCGTTCGTCCGGGGTGGGACCGGCCTTGGGCTCGGTCCTCTTATTTTTATACTCCCGGACATCGTTCGTCCGGGGTGGGACCGGCCTTGGGCTCGGTTCCCTTTATTTATACCCCCGGACGTCGTTCGTCCGGGGTGGGACCGGACTTGGGCTCGGTCCTCTTATTTTTATACTCCTGGACATCGTTCGTCCGGGGTGGGACCGGCCTTGGGCTCGGTTCCTTTATTTATACCCCCGGACATCGTTCGTCCGGGGTGGGACCGACCTTGGGCTCGGTTCCCTATATTTATACCCCCGGACATCGTTCGTCCGGGGTGGGACCGGCCTTTGGCTCGGTTCCCTTTATTTATACCCCCGGACATCGTTCGTCTGGGGTGGGACCGGCCTTGGGCTCGGTTCCCTTTATTTGTACCCCCGGACGTCGTTCGTCCGGGGTGGGACCAGCCTTGGGCTCGGTTCCCTTTATTTATACCCCCGGACATCGTTCGTCCGGGGTGGGACCGGCCTTGGGCTCGGTCCTCTTATTTTTATACTCCCGGACATCGTTCGTCCGGGGTGGGACCGGCCTTGGGCTCGGTTCCCTTTATTTATACCCCCAGACGTCGTTCGTCCGGGGTGGGACCGGCCTTGGGCTCGATCCTCTTATTTTTATATTCCCGGACATCGTTCGTCCGGGGTGGGACTGGCCTTGGACTCGGTTCCCTTTATTTATACCCCCGGACATCGTTCGTCCGGGGTGGGACCGGCCTTGGGCTCGGTCCTCTTATTTTTATACTCCTGGACGTCGTTCGTCCGGGGTGGGACTGGCCTTGGGCTCGGTTCCCTTTATTTATACCCCCGGACGTCGTTCGTCCGGGGTGGGACCGGCCTTGGGCTCGGTCCTCTTATTTTTATACTCCCGGACATCGTTCGTCCGGGGTGGGACCGGCCTTGGGCTCGGTTCCTTTATTTATACCCCCGGACATCGTTCGTCCGGGGTGGGACCGGCCTTGGGCTCGGTTCCCTATATTTATACCCCCGGACATCGTTCGTCCGGGGTGGGACCGGCCTTGGGCTCGGTTCCCTTTATTTATACCCCCGGACATCGTTCGTCCGGGGTGGGACCGGCCTTGGGCTCGGTTCCCTTTATTTGTACCCCCGGACGTCGTTCGTCAGGGGTGGGACCGGCCTTGGGCTCGGTTCCCTTTATTTATACCCCCGGACATCGTTCTTCCGGTGTGGGACCGGCCTTGGGCTCGGTTCCCTTTATTTATACCCCCGGACGTCGTTCGTCCGGGGTGGGACCGGCCTTGGGCTCGGTCCTCTTATTTTTATACTCCCGGGCATCGTTCGTCCGGGGTGGGACCGGCCTTGGGCTCGGTACCCTTTATTTATACCCCCGGACGTCGTTCGTCCATGGTGGGGCCGGCCTTGGGCTCGGTTCCCCCTTTTTTATTTTTACGCCTGGGATGACACCCCCCGCAAGTGAGCAGAGACTGGTCTATGGTCACTTGAGATAATAGCCCTGAGGCACACATTTTCATGGAAATAATAGCCCTTTATGACGTTTTGCACACGTCATTTTCATTGTTCTACAAAAAGGGAATTAGCCCTGAGGCGTACATGTTATAGCGTAAACATTAAACTCGGACGAGCCCTTAGGCTACTGGTAGTATTTACGGAGGTGTTCTGCGTTCCAGGCTCGCGGAACCTCGGAACCATCGAGCCGCTTCAAGCGGTACGTCCCGGGGCAGATCTCTTGCTAGATCTCATACGGCCCTTCCCAATTGGGGCCCAGAACCCTTACCCCCGGATCCTGAGTGGCCGGGAAGACCCTCCGCAGGACCAGATCGCCGGTTTCGAACTTACGACTCTTGACTCTGGAGTTGAAGTGCCGAGCGATTTTGCCCTGGTACATCTTTAACTGCACCTGCGACTCTTCCCGGATTTCCTTGATAAGGTCCAGAGATTCTTGTAGTAAGGCATGGTTCTGGGTGGGATCATACGTGTTGCGATGATGGGACAGGATGGTCGTTTCGATTGGGATGACGGCTTCGCATCCTTACGTCATTGAGTATGGGGTGTGCCCGGTTGATGTCCGTTCGGTTGTCCGATAGGCCCACAACACGCGGGGGAGCTCTTCGGGCCACTTTCTCTTACAGGCCTGAAGCTTTTTCTTCAGTGTCCCTTTCAGGATTTTGTTCACGGCTTCGGCCTGTCCGTTCGCCTGGGGCCTGGCCACGGTGGAGAAACTCTTCACTATACCGTGCCTCTCGCAGAAATCTGTGAAGTGATGGCTGTCAAATTGTTTCCCGCTGTCAGACACGATTTTGTAGGGGAGGCCATACCGACACACTATGTTGTTAACGACGAAATCTAAGGCCTTCTTGGACGTGATCGTGTTCATAGGCTCCGCCTCAACCCATTTCGTGAAATAGTCTACCGCCACAATGGCATACTTCACCCCTCCTCTCCCGGTTGGGAGGGATCCCACAAGATCGATCCCCCACACTGCAAAGGGCCAGGGACTATTCATCAAGGTTATCTCTGTTGGGGGGGCCCGAGGGATCTTCGCGTACCTCTGGCATTGTTCGCACCTGCGGACGTAGTCTATGCAGTCCCTTTTCATGGTGGGCCAGAAGTATCCTTGGCGCAGAATCTTCTTGGACAAACTGGGTCCGGCTGTGTGGTCTCCGCAAAAGCCTCCGTGGACCTCATGCATGATGGCGCCCAGCTCAGTCCCGGACACGCACCTGAGGTAAGGCATGGACAGTCCCCAACGATAAAGTTTCCCGTCCATCATGACGTATCGGTGGGCCTGGTACAAAAGCTTCCTGGCCGCGACTCGCTCGTTCAGAACCTCCCCGGTGGACAGGTAGCGGATCAGCGGCCCCATCCATGAATTGGAGTGATCGACGGCATGGACGGTCGGAGTCCCTATGCTTGGGACGGGGAGATGGTTGACGGGGACCAGCCCGGCCAACTCGGCCTTTGCGTCGGTTGCTAACTTCGCTAATGTGTCCGCAAAGACGTTCTTCTCCCGGGGTATCAGGCGGATGGAATGCTCTGCGAACGCTTGGAGCATCTCCCTCGCTTGGGTTACGTACGCCGCCATTCGCTCTCCCTTGGTCTGATACTCCCCCGAAATCTGTCTGACTACCAGCTAAGAATCGCTGTATATTTCGAGGTTCGCCGCCCCTACTTCTCGGGCCAGACGCAAACCGGCTATGATGGCCTCATGCTCCGCCTCGTTGTTCGACGCTTTGAACTGGAAACGGAGAGCGTTTTGTAGCTGATGCCCCTGCGGGGATACCAGGATGATCCCGGCGCCGGCCCCGTTCTCATTCGATGCTCCGTCCACGAAGACTTTCCAAACGGGAGAAATGCAGGCCGCGGGGGCACTCTCTTCTGGGGTGACCCCGGAACATTCGACGATGAAGTCGGCCAGGGCCTGTCCCTTAATGGCCACCCGGGGCACGTAAGATATATCAAATTGGCTCAGCTCCATGGCCCATTTCAGGAGTCTCCCCGACGCCTCAGGTTTCTGCAACACCTGCCGCAGGGGGTGGTTGGTTAAGACCTTTATCGTGTGGGCCTGGAAATAAGGCCGAAGCTTCCGGGATGCCGTCAGTAGACAGAAAGTCAGCTTCTCGATTAGTGGGTATCTAGATTCGGCGTCTAGTAATCGCTTGCTCACGTAGTACACCGGGAGTTGAGTCCTCTCCTCTTCGCGTACCAACGCAGCGCTGATGGCGTGTTCGGTTACGGCCAGGTATAAGTACAAAAGTTCTCCTTCGACTGGCTTCGCTAGGATGGGGGCCTTGGCCAAGTGCTCTTTCAGCTTCTGGAAGGCTTCTTCGCACTCGGGTGACCATTCGAACCGCTGGCTTCCCCGGAGGACGTTGAAAAAAGGGACGCACTTGTCCGTGGCCTTGGAGACAAAACGGCTTAGGGCGGCCACTCGCCCCGTCAGGCTTTGAACGTCCTTGTGCTTCCGGGGAAAGGCCATGTTGATCAGGGCCTTGATCTTCTCGGGGTTGGCTTCAATTCCTCGGAAACTCACGATAAAGCCCAGGAACTTCCCAGATGCGACGCCGAAGGTGCACTTCTTAGGGTTCAGCTTCATCCCGTACTTCCGAAAAACCGTGAAGGCCTCCGCCAAATCGCTCGAATGTTCCCGCGACGTCTTGGATTTGACCAGCATATCGTCAATGTATACCTCCATGTTTCGACCCAGCTGGGCCCTAAACATTCGATTGACGAGCCTCTGGTAGGTTGCTCCGGCATTCTTGAGTCCGAAAGGCATGACGACATAGCAGTAGATGCCCTTGTCAGTTTGGAAACTGGTGTGCTCCTGATCTGCCACGTGCATGGAGATCTGGTTGTAGCCTGAGTAGGCGTCCATGAAACTCAAGATCTCGTAACCAAACGTAGCATCCACCATTTGGTCTATTCGGGGGAGCGGGAAACAGTCCTTCGGACATGCTTTGTTGAGGTCCGTGAAGTCGATGCAGGTCCTCCACGTCCCGTTAGGCTTCGGTACTAAGACCGGGTTGGCCAGCCATACGGGGTACACGGCTTCGCGGATAAAGTTAATGGAAGACAACTTCTCTACCTCCAGCTTGAAGGCCTCGGCCCTCTCCGTCCCCAAAGGTCTGCGCTTCTGGCGGACCGGGGTCGCGTTTGGGTCAATACTCAACGCGTGGCATATGATGTTACGGTCGATCCCGGTCATATCGGAGTGGGACCATGCCAGAAGATCCTGGTTTTTCTTGACTTGGGCGATAATGGCGGCCCGAATGTCTTCCGGTAGGCTTTTTCCCACTTGGATGACCCTGGCAGGGTCGGACTCGCTAATGCATACCTCTTCTATTTCGTCCATTGGCTCAAGAGTGCGTTCCTCTCCCAACCGTGGGTCTAGATCGTCTTCGTCCTGGATAGCTTGCTCGGGCGGGCATAGTGCCGGCCCGACGGGCTCATCCCGGACCATACAAACAGGACGGGCAGAGATATGGTAACACTTCCGCGCGCTTTTCTGGTCTCCGCGGACCGTCCCAATCCCTCCGCTGCTGCACGGGAACTTCATGCATAGATGGCGGATGGAGGTGATGGCCCCGAACTCGACCAGGGCGGGCCGGCCAAAGATGGCGTTGTAAGCGGTTGGGCAATCCACCACCACAAAGGTGCAGAACTTGAACGATTGCTGCAACGCGTCTCCCAGAGTAACAGGCAGCTGGACCTTTCCCATGGGGAGGAGTGCGTCTCCGTTGAAGCCGTAGATTTGGGTCGGGCACGACGCCAGATCAGCCTCCGTCAGGCCAATGGCGGCAAAGGCGGATTTGAACAACAAGTTGACGGAGCTTCCGTCATCCACCAACACTCGGGACACCATCTTGTTGGCAATTTGAGCATCTATGACCAGTGGGTCGTGGTGCGGGAAATGGACGTTACGGGCGTCGTCTTCCGTGAACGTGATGGGGAGGTTCATCAGTTTGGGGCGCTGAGCAGGGGCCTGGACGAGGGCGCAGACTTCTTGGTCATGGTCCAGCTCGCTCAGATAGCGCTTTTGATCATTCTTCGAAGGGCCTCCTAGGTGGGGTCCGCCTGAAATGGTTGACACGTGCCCGTCCACTCGAGGGGGCGCTGCCCCGGAAGGATAGGGCATCCCAGGACCGGGGGCCTGCGTGGCGACAGCCCCCTGAGGGGTCTGTGCCGGGAGCCCTTGCGCGTACCCTCCCTGGGGCGGGTATGCACGGGTCGCTGCCGGCGCCGCGGACTGCGCGAGATTTGCTGTCATGCCTGGGACGCCTATGGGCATCCTTACCCACTGATGGAGGTGTCCCAGCTTGATGAGGTTTTCAATTTCATCTTTGAGCTGCCGACACTCGTCGGTGGTGTGGCCCACATCTTTGTGATAGGCGCACCGCTTGCTGGTGTCTCTGGGGTTCCTCCCCCCCCTAAACATGGGGCTAGGTTTCCGTTAATGGACCGCTCTTTCCGTAGCCAGGTAGATGTTTTCCCGGGTATCCACCAAGTTAGTGTATTCCGAGTATTGGGGCTCATAGCCCCTCTTCCCTTTTTTGGCCGATTCCAGCCGGTTCTGGCCTTTGCCGGCCCGCTTACTCCGGGAGGGATTCACGCTTGCCTCGGTTACCCCGGTCTGCGATTGCCGGGCCACGACGGGGGCCATGCTGTGCCCCGCTGGCGCGATACCATACCCGGAGAAAGGCGTTGACTGGGCCGGGGCGTACCCCGAAACGGCAGGACCGTACACCGTAGGCGTGTAACTAACGCCGGGCGCGACTACCCCCCCCCCCCCCCCCCGGGACGATGGGGGGCGATGCGTAGGACTGCGCGGGGAAATGTCCCGCACCTCCCGGAATCGTCTGAGGGACTGGGTGAGGGGCCGAGGGCCACCCGAAGGCCTGGATCTGGGCCTCCTCCCAGTTGATGAATCCTTGGGCCCTCCTAATAAATTCTTCTAGGGTGGCGGCTTTACTGCGCTGCATGTCGTCCCAGAGCGGGGACCCGGCCCGGATTCCAGACTGTAGTGCCACCAGGCGCTGTCCGTCGTCGACCTTTGTCTTGGAGGCTTCTTCAGTGAAGCGCTGGATGTAGGCCCTCAATGTTTCTGCGGGCATTTGCTTAATATTGGCGAGGGCACTGATTTGCATGTCCATCCTCATGGCGGCCACGAATTGCTTCCGAAAAGCCAACTGTAGCCCGGACCATGTTTGGATGGACCCCGGTTTAAGCCTTTTCCACCACTCTTCGGCGGGACCGCCCAACGTGATGGAGAAGCAGAGGCATTTGCCGCTGTCGCTGATGTGAGCCACGGTCATGAGTCGGTTGTACCGGGACAGATGATCCCTAGGGTCCGTGCTTCCAGTGTAGGCGGTGAGATTTGGCATCTTGAACCCCTTGGGCAACACGGCGTCTAAGATATGTCTCGCGCACGGCTCCTTGTCCTCTTCGTCAGAGTCAGTGTCCGCGCCCTCTTGCTTGCGGACCAAGCGGTCGGTGACCTTTTTTAATGCTGCCATTTGCTCCATGAGCTGCCTGGCCGCGCTATCCTCCAGGGGGATTCTCTCGTTTCGCCTGTCGTTTATGTCGTTCCTGAGGTCGCCGTTTCAAGGAAGGATTTTTTGCTTGCGGGCCCGATCTTTCCGGGCATTCAGTCCGTCACGTAAATCTACCCGGGAAGTGTCGTCCCCGGAGCTGAGAGCGTCACGATCCTCGCGGCGGGGTCGTTCCCGATGGTTCTTGTTGACCGAGGCACTCGGGTGCAAAGACTTTTCCCTCCCGTTCGCCCTTGGGGCGGGCCGGGGCTGACCGTCCTGCGGCCGTACCCCCTGCGGATCGATTGGGTGGCCTCGTCCTGGGACGGGGCACACCTTCTCTTTCCTAGGTAACGGTCGTGAACGTGCCCCTGCTTTACTGACGGGGGTATTCTTTTTCCGAGTCGTCCGTCGCTCCTTGTCCGGGACTTTCGGAGCCGTGTCGGGGGGAGGCTCTGGGAAACGGATCGGGCTGGCCCCCCTGGGGCCCTCGGTTTGCGCTTGGGGAGCGGGATGTTGCGTTTCTGGGTGCGGGCCAACTACGGGGTTGGCCGCCGGGCCCTGCGCGGCCATCAGCGCTTGCAGGGCATGGAGAGACTCTTGCACCCGGCGGTGTGCCTTCGCCTGCTCAGCCATCCTGGCTTCCTGATCCTGGATCTGCTGCCTCAGTCTAGTCACCTCCGGGTCTTGCTGATCGTCGCGAGGGACCTCGGGATCCGCGGCTTCATCATGATACTCCCCCTCGTTCTCCTCCTCATAGTACTCTTCTTCGTTTCCTACTTCGTACTCCGTCTCACCCTCGTAGTCTTGCGACTCGTCTTGGTGAGATGTCTGAGGAGGCACGTCTTCAGGCAGGTTCTGAGGGATGCGCTGAGAAGGCAGTGGGTCTTCGTTGCCCTGCTCCGGGTTGGCAGGGTCGAAGGTGGTGTTACGAGTGTTCACGATCGTAGTAAAGGCCTGACGTTGCGCTAGCTTCCTTCAGCTCTCAATGAAAGCACCAAACTGTTAACCGAGATTTTCGGCAACTATCTTAAAGAAGGATATTTACTGATTATAATAAAGAGAATAGGGGATCGACACAAGATTTTTACGTGGTTGGGGCGTTAACTAGCCTTAGTCCACGAGTCTGTATATAAGTCTGTATTAGAGATAGAATAAGCTTTTACAATGGAGTTGTTTAACTGTATTTGAGCAGAGTTTCTGCCTTCTCTCTCCTTTCTACGTTGCATTACAACTTATGTTTATAGAATGAGGGGGACATCAGGTTTGGGCCGGGCCTGACCCGGGCCCATTTGGAATATGTGTACAGGGGGCCTTCCTAGTAGAGGCCCGAGCTAAAAAGATATATAGTACATCAAACCCAAACTAGCTCAGGCCCAATTAGTTACCCTGAGATGCAAGCATTCTCCCGACAAAACGGCACTTTGGCTCTGACCACTTCGAATCACGAGGCAGATTCAGGGGACAAGACCGGTCAGAGTACTTGGCTGCGCAGTCCTGACACGCCAGCAGACAATCCCAAGGAGACCCTTTCTGCAGGTGAAAAGTGGGGGGACAAGACCCACGCGAAATGAGGCGGCTTCAGTGTCCTGGACGCCTGGCCCATAGCCTGGGGATGAAGCGGTCCAGGTTCGTTTACCTTGGGCCCGCTGCGTTTACTTCGGGCCCGGACCATTCTGGGCCCGGGAGCGGGACGCGATGGCCGCGATGGTCCGGGGCACTCCGGACAGTGCCGGGACCGTTCGAGCCGAATCATGAACCCGGAGGTACTTCCCGGACCCTTCTACACAGGCCCAGTCCGTGGGCCCAAATACCGAACCGGTCCCTCTGACCGTGGGCCGGGGCGAAGGCCCAAAACCCTGAGAGGAAATGGGGATAACAGGCTTGAATAAAAATAATGAATTTTATTGAAGATATTTGAATATTCGTCAATCAGAGGCTGAAGACTCGGTCAAAACTATCAGAGGTTGGTCTAAGGAGTTAAAGTTGATTTTTAAAAATAAAAAAAATAAATAAAAAAAATAATAGAATTCTAACTTCTAACTTCCTAAATCTCGTAACTCTAAAATTACTTATAGTAAAATTAACATAACTGGAGCTGTAGAACTCCGATTTAGACCATCTTTATATCATTAGAAAGATAATTCAATTATCTACAACTTTCTAGAAATACTATTTTCAAAATTCATAACATAACTAGATAAAAAATAGGTCAGAAGTTATAGTACCCTAATGTTACGGGGAAATCTATTTAATAATCTAAATAACAACCTAATCCACAATTAAATAAAATCGTGACAAAAGTCATGCTCCTAACAGATTCTGATGAAGACTAAGTCTTATATTTCCCTTATTTTATCATTAAAATAATAATTCCTTAATAATCATGCATATGCCAAGTGTCATAATCCTATTGGCTCTATCTAAACATTAGGAATAACCATGTTCATGACAAGTGTCAAATTCTTATTGACTCTATCTAAACCTTAGGTTATAATAATTATCATATTAATAACCAGTAATATTAATCAAACCTTATGTTATAATTAATATTCTTAAACTATAGGTTAAACTTATAAAATCTATAATTATTGCTAGGAGTTTCCAACTAAGTCTCGGTTTGAACCAAAATCCACGGAATCTAAAATACTATAGCTACTACTATCTAGCTAACTAAGTAAAATTCCAGGACGCTACATTCTCTCATACTTAAAAGAATTGTGTCCTCGAAATTTACTTACCAAACATCTCGGGATACCGCTCCCTTACACATTCCTCCAATTCCCACGTGGCCTCTCTTTCTGTGCTATTGCTCCACAAGATTTTAACCATATGAACACTTTTGGGCCTTAACTCCTTAGTTCCCCGTTCTAGAACACGTACTGGCCGTTCTTCATAACCAAAATCTTGTTTTGACTCTAGAGCCTGGTAATCGAGCACATGGGATGGATCTGATATGTATTTTCTCAACATCGATACATGAAAAATGTTATGCGTTTTAGCTAATGATGGTGGTAAAGCCAACCGATATGCTACATGCCCTACTTTGTCCAATATCTCAAAAGGACCAATAAACCTTGGGCTTAACTTTCCTTTCTTTCTGAAACGCATAATCCCCTTCATCAGAGAAATTTTGAGAAAGACTTGGTCGCCTACTAAAAACTCAACACTTCGTCTCTTCGCGTCGGCATAGCATTTCTGGCGACTTTGAGCGGCAACTATTCGTTGTCTTATCTTTTCTATTGCCTCTGTTGCTTCTCTTACAGCCTCGGGTCTTAAGTATCGTCTTTCACCCACCTCATCCCAATGAAGTGGTGATTGGCACTTCCGTCCATATAACATCTCATAAGGTGCCATGCCTATCGTCGCTTGATAACTATTGTTGTAAGAGAATTCTATTAATGGAAGATACTTGCCACATGATCCTGAGAAATCTAAAGCACACGCTCTCAGCATATCTTCTAATATTCGTATAGTACGTTTTGACTGACCATCGGTTTGAGGGTGAAATGCCGAACTTAGTTTTAACTTAGTACCCATTGTACGATGTAAGCCTTCCCAGAACTTTGATGTGAAAACAGATCCTCTATCAGAGACTATCATCTATGGAACTCCATGTAGTCTCACTATCTCCGCTACGTAAAGCTATGCGTACTGCTCAGCATTATAAACTGTTCTTCCTAGTAAGAAGTGAGTAGATTTTGTGAGTTTATCTACTATCACCCAAACAGAGTCATGCTGCTTGGTGGTCCTTGGTAATCCTGTCACGAAGTCCATCGCTATATCTTCCCATTTCCATTCTGGAATCTCCAATGGTTGCAAAGTTCCAACGGGTCTTTGATGTTCGGCTTTAACTTGTTGACATGTAAGGCATTTCGCTACAAATTCTGCTATGTCTTTCTTCATCCCCGGCCACCAGTACATTGTCTTGACATCGTTGTACATCTTGGTCGATCCTGGGTGAAGTGAATATGGAGTAGTGTGCGCTTCCTTCATAATACTTTCTCTTAATTCACCATTATCAGGCACACATATCTGATTCCTATATCGCATGCCTTCTTTTGTCAAGGAGAAATCAACATTCTCTAAGCTTTGTAGTGCTGCCTTCATCTTAAGAAGAAACTCGTCTTCTTGTTGTTTCTCCTTTATTTCCTCCATTAGAGTTGACTTGATCATGAGGTCAGCTAGTTGTCCAGTTATTAGCTCAATCCCAGACCTCTTAATATCATCTTGTAAGTGTTGAGCTATCCCCTTAAGTGTTGACAAGCTTCCGCAACTCCGCCTACTAAGTGTGTCTGCCACGACGTTAGCCTTTCCCGGATGATATAAGATCTCACAATCATAGTCCTTTACTAACTCCAGCCACCTTCGTTGCCTCATATTAAGTTCCTTCTGCGTAAAGAAGTAATTTAGACTTTTGTGATCCGTATAGATTTCACACTTTTCTCCATACAGATAGTGCCTCCAAATCTTTAAAGCGAAAACTATCGCTGCTAACTCTAAGTCATGGGTCGGATACCGATGCTCGTACTCCTTTAGTTGTCTCGAGGCATAGGCGACCACTCTTTCATCTTGCATCAAAACACATCCAAGTCCCTGCTTCGACACATCGCAATACACTACAAACTTGCCCTTATCGTTTGGAACGCACAAAACTGGGGCTAATATAAGCTTGTCCTTTAACGTTTGGAAGCTTTCTTCACATTTCTCCATCCATACGAATTTTTGTTGCTTCCTCGTCAAATTTGTTAAGGGTGTAGCTATTCTGGAGAACCCTTCAACAAATCGTCTATAGTATCCTGCCAATCCCAGAAAACTTCTCACCTCCATTGTATTCTTAGGTTTGGGCCAATCCTTCACTGCTTCCATCTTGGCTGGATCTACTTCCACACCATTTTTAGACACAATGTGTCCTAGAAATGCCACCTTCTCTAACCAGAATTCGCATTTCTTAAACTTAGCGTATAATTGATGACCTTTGAGTCGTCCCAACGTCAGTCGCAGGTGCTCTTCATGCTCGGCTTTCGTTTTTGAGTAGATCAATATGTCTTCTATAAACACCACAACGAAATTATCCAGGTAGTCCTTAAATACATGGTTCATAAGATCCATGAACGCTGTTGGTGTGTTTGTTAAGCCAAAATACATTACCAGAAACTCGTAGTGTCCATATCTAGTCCGAAAAGTCGTCTTTGGGATATCTTTTTTTCATACTCTTAGCTGATGATATCCTAACCTCAAATCTATCTTCGAGAATAATGTAGATCCTTGTAGTTGATTAAAAAGATCGTCTATTCGAGGTAAAGGTTATTTGTTCTTGATCGTCACTTTATTAAGTTCTCGATAGTCTATGCACATCCTCATACTCCCGTCCTTCTTTTTGACAAAAAGCACTGGTGCTCCCCAAGGCGAATAGCTCGGTCGGATGAAACCCTTGTCTAAAAGCTCCTGCAGTTGTATCTTTAACTCCTTTATCTCAGTAGGCGCCATTCTATAGGGAGTTTTCGAGATTGGTGTCATCTCAGGTGCCAATTCTATTTCAAACTCGATTTCCCTACTCGGAGGTAATCCCGGTAGATCTTCTGGAAACACCTCGGGAAATTCGCATACAATAGGTACATCCTTTGGTTCGAGCTGCGTCTCTCGTGACTTGTCCACCACACTAGCTAGAAATGCCTGGCAACCACTATTGATTAATCGCTGAGCTTTGAGAGCTGAGACTATCGGTATGCGAGTTCGAGAAACTTCTCCTTTGAAAGTGAACTGCTCTCCGCCTTCTGGTTGAAAGTTGATTGTCTTACCCTTACAGTCTATTGTTGCCCCATGTTTTGCTAACTAATCCATGCATAAAATTACATCATAATCCTTAAGGTCTAACTCAATCAAATCTACTGGTAATTCTTTTCCTTCGATTCTAACTACAACGTTACGCACCCCTCTACTAGATAGCATTCTTTCCCTCGAGGGTAACTCCGTGACAAACTTATCTCTAAAAAGTTCGCATGGTCTATCTAAGCTATCGATCATATTTATAGAGACAAAAGAATGCGTGGCTCCTGAATCGAATAATACATTGCATAGTTTACCAGAGATAGTGACCTGACCTGTTACCACAGTATTACTAGTTTCTGCTTCACCTCTAGTAAGAGCAAAAACTCTGGTTGGCATGAGCTTGTCATCTTTCTTTTGATCCTTCAACTTTGGGCAATCCTTTTTAATGTGTCCTTCTTCTCCGCAGTTGAAACAACCTTTCGTCTTATATCTGCATTCTCCTGAATGCTTCCTCTTGTAGATAGGAAACTTATACATGATCTTTATTTATTTTCATGTAGATCTAATATTAAACAAATTAATATGAGATAACCTAGACATGTTTCTAAAATGGAATTCAAAGAGAAACAACGATAAGAATACTTATAGTATACGCAACGGAATGAATGAGTCCTTCCTTCAGTTTCTCTAACTCTTGTATCCTTTCTGTCGCAGAGTATTATCAAGAAACAGAACCGATCTTCTATTTTCTTCACAGTCTTCCAAAGTATCCTTAGAATCACCTAGACTAGAGTGAGAAATTCTCAACACATGAGATAGATACAAAGAGAAGAAGAGAAACTAACAAAGAGGCTTAACAAATGACTTGTGTTTATAGAGAATCTAAAACTTATTAGAAAATCTGACTTCTGAACTTATGAACTTGTCAGAACTTCTCTCTAATCACTACTTTTATAGACTCACTTAGGCCATTTAATTTAATTAAAAAATCAATAATATAATAGCCAATTAGAAGCCCTAGGTCGAAATTATCATGGGCTTTAGGCCCATGAAATTTCTCATTTGATTATAAGCCCATTGGACTTAAAAGCAAGGCGTGTATTATTTTCTATTAATTTAATTAATTAAATAATTATTTAAATCATTTATCAAATTAATTATTTATAATTTTAACCTTGATTTAAACTTATTTATTAATTTAGGTACCAATTTATCTTAATTAAAAAATCTGCCACAATTTGTCTTTTCTTCTCAAAATTACATAACTCTATGAAACTATCCAAAATTGACCTGGTCAACTTTGATAATTCTAATTGATAATTAAATCAATTAATTGAGACTATCTAGATGATTTTATCCAAGGTACAATGGGGACCATGGGCCTATGAAATCAAGCTCCAATAAGTTATCATAAATCTAACAAATAAATTTACAAACTTATTAATTCCTCGTGACTCCACTAAAGACTCGGAATTGCACTCTTGAATTCATAGAGCGCTCTATAACAAATATAGATACGCTATTAATTATCCATTGTTACAACACAATTGTCACTCAATCCTCTATAGATGGTCTACAATGAGATAGGACTAAAATAATGTTTTACCCCTCATTGTATTTTATCCTTAAAACACTTAGTTCTTTGTAAATGATATTTCAGTAAACTAGTTTAATTACTGAAATGAGATCTCTATCATTTAACACCTTGAATCAAACTAAAAGGAAACCATCATTTCTCTTCTTCATCAGAAGCTATATATGGCCATATCTATGATTAACACTCCCACTCAATTATACTACCGAGTTCCCAAGATGTAAGTATGGGCTAGTCCGTAGGGTAAGCTGGTAATGAACAAGTCAAAGATCTCAAATAATACAATCAGTTAGAATAATAACCACTCATAATTGAGATTGAATTGACCTATGGTCAACTATATGATATGACTACAATAGATAATAACTGTATGTTTACTTATCTTATCAACTTTCAATATCGGTCCAGTCCGATATAACAAATACATCTGATCTTATCTACTTTGCTAATGTTCTGGAAATAACATAACACCACAATGTGTAAGTAGATCATATCGTAGATTGGCATGTCAGTGTAAATCATGTGCACTAACTAATCTTAGGACTAACTTATTTTGAACATATTATCATATTTATATTCCACTGTGATTACGTCACTATAAATACGATTAGCTATATGCTCGGGATTTAATAAAATTTTATATTAAACAAATAATCATGAAAATAAAACATGTGAGCAAAGTGATTGACCAAGCCAAAAAATGATTTCTATTCTTTTATTGATAATAAAATGAGATTACAAAGAATTTGGATTTTAATTAGGGCATAAAACCCTAACACACTCCTAGTTGCTTTGCAATAAATGAGGGAGATAGAGAACTCCCCAGTTGAAGTGCGAAAGTTGTGACTTGCACTGGATGCAGCTCCAGAATTTTCCCCTCATCAAACGGATCACTAGATGGAATTTCCAATATTCCTGCCATTGTAGACTACGTATAAGATTGAACAATTCTGGTTTGATTGTTGCCCCCGCCAATCAAATTCACAATTGCATCAACTTTTCTTTGCGCAATTGATGCACTTGGGAGAGGAGGGGGGAAAGGAATGCTAACGCTAGCAACTGCAACAGCGCTGGCAACACACACAATAAAACTGACGGGAAGCGCATGGTCAGAAGGGTCAACAGTAGATGCGCTAACCAGAACTGAGGCGAGAGCAACATCCCCAGAAAGTTGATCAGTGGACATTATGGGAAGCGACGACTTGCATACAACCATATTAGCATTGGAAGAACCATAAAGATCAGGGAAGTCCTATGAAAGTTGTAAATATTGGAAATCCTCCACGTTCAGAACCCCAGGACTCTCACTAGTAATGAGGCGGGGGAAATTGTTGGGTACCAAGAAGAACAAAACCCTAGTGATACTCAAAAGCATTCATTAAGGTGGAGCACTCTGTGGAAACTGGTAAGGCAGGACGACAAGAGTCGACGGGACCAACAAAAGGAGTGGAAACTTTCGAAGTATGGATGCCATTGAGCGACAAAGTAGTCGATCTAATGATTGGAGGATCAATCTCGACGAAAGATGAGCTGGAATGTGGTGCAACTTGTTGGTAACTGGTTTACCATATGCGCAGCGGAAAGCACGGTGTGTTGGGCCCAGAGATTTCAAAAAAAATTATTTAAACAATCTTTAAATAATCGGATCCATTAATATGAAAAACATTAATCATAAAGAAATAAAAAGATGAGGATTTACCAGTTGAAGAACTATCAAGAATCATTGCTATCTTTTTGAATTTCCTACGAACATCCAAACCAAAACAGTTCTTTAAATACTCAGACCAAGATCTTCCAAGAAGTATCTGTACACCTCAAGACGTGTGTGGGCACGTAGAGTAATGGTAGGGAAATTTCTTATTCACAAGATATTCTCAACACATAAGATCTTGGAATATTAGGTCTGAGACTGATTTCATGGATAGGAAAATATTACAATATCTTTTCTTTCTCTAGAATATTCTGAATATTAAGTATATTATGAAATCTATATTCGTGATAGATTTATAAAAAAAATTACTTAAATTCAAAATTTAAAATTCAAACTATGAATCTATTATTATTAAATAAATAAAAGAAAAATATCAAGATCCAATCTTAATCTGTTACATAATGTACACACCAACTATAGTTCCTGGATTGTAGTTGGCGTGTAACATCCCCATATTTAGGGATGTGTTACAACCAATTTTTTTTAATAATTTATTTATTCAAAATATCTAAACATGATAACTTATCTTATCAATTTAATGAAAGAATAAATATTAATTCAAATTCAAAACTAATTTGAATTATCATAAATATATTTTTCACATTTATTTAAATAAATAAAATCAATTAATTAAAAATTAATTATTCTAATCATTTAAATACCCATTTCAAAATTCCCATTTTATTTAAAAAAAATTATTTTCAAAATTTTCTTTAATTAAAATGTTAATTTCGAGAATTGCCACATCAATTAAATAATTTGTCTCAATTACATATTTGACCTTCAAGAACAAATTTCTTCCAAAGATGTCATTTTCTTGATTTTTCTCAATTTCCACTCTTACCTTGAATAGTGTTGATAGAGCCATCTCAGAGATCTATGGATCTATAACTTCAAGTTCCAATAAATTTAGATTAGTAATTAAAACTCTTTAATATAATAACCTTGATTTATTAATCTCAGTATTATTTCACTAAAAATATGAGACTGCACTCTTGTAATTATAGACATATATTTATTGAGTACTTTAAAACATAAAAGTGTCCATCGATTTAATCACTACATACAATTTAATCCTCTATTAATGGTTCATAATTAAAGTATGAATTAATTACCGTTTAACCTCTTTAATTATATCTTGTTTCCTTAAGTACCATTAACTTTACTAGTGAAGGTTAATTCATAAACTGATTTATGAATCTGAGCTCAATAACCTTTCAGTTCCAAAAGTCAACCCTTAAGATAACCATTATTCAATTCCTCTTGAAAATGTATAGATTTCATATATGTATATTATGTCCACAGCCATTTACATTAATGAGTTCCCGAAACAAAAGTTTTCATCCTGATCATTCTAACAAACTATAAGGAGTGAATCAAAGAACTCATATAACATAAACAAAAGTTCATAATAACCCCAGGATTAAGATCAATTTGTATATGATCATTGATATTCTTAATTAATACTTGTAAAGTAAATGACATTATTAAGTATTAATATCATATCGAGCCTCATTCATGTATAACCACTTTATACAAAGTACATACACTAAGATACCCTACCACATCAGTAATCTGGATCTAGATTACACGTATTCATAATACTAGAGAACCGTACTTACAGTAATTAATCCAAAAATCCATATAACTTTGTTTTACTGTGAACTATTTAAATTCGTTCCCTACAATCTTAATCCTCTCACACCAATACAATATTGTAGTCACAATAACAAATTTGGGAATTTTCTGATATTCATATAATATTATTCTAATAATAATAATGAACAACAAATATACGCTAAAGTTTATTTCAATTATTTATTTCATAAAACATTGTTCAATACATATGCTTTAAAGGGCACTAATCCCAAAACAACTATAGTAGAAACAATAACATAATTTGATGAGGGAGCGGAACATGAATTTGGTAGGGGTGAAGGGACGACATTTGCAGGTGGAGGACGGAGAGAACTCGACCCAGTGTATGGAGCAGTAATATTTCTAGCTCTGATCAACATATCTTGAAGTTTACGATTGACTCTCCTTTCTTGGTCAAAGCATGGAAGGAGAGACGTCAAAGAAGGCAATCTTAAAGAGAGAGAGTTAGTAAGGCTTGGGGCAGAGAGCAGTGGAAGAAGCAAAATGGGATAATTCAGCCTTATTCTTGGATATAGGAGAAATTTTAATACATTTAGGGGTAGGAGGAAGTTCTAATGTATCAGAATAAGCAAACAATTTAGAAGACTGCTTAGTCTTGCCTAGTTTCGAGCTTGAAACTTTAGTACTCTGTAATGACCCAACTACTCTAGACTTTGGACCATTAACGAAAACTACACATAGACCCCAATTCTTAACAGAACTTACAAGTGAAAAGATCATAACTTTATTAAAACTTGTAAAAACAAATGTTAATCTTACATAAAATCTCAAGTAGGATATGGGATCCCATTGTTTTAAAATCAAAACATAACATAATGGTAATTAAAAAGAGATTACATAAAGAAGTGCAGAAAAATACACATAAAACCATAAGTAAAGACTTCATCCTCGAATCGAAACTCTCGGCTCTTTGAATCCATTCTGCCTCACACATTCCCCAAGCTTCCAAGAACCTTTCCCGCCACTAAAGCTATTTTCCTACACATATAAACATAAAAGGAGTGAGCCTAATACCCAGCAAGGAAAATCTAACACATAGACCATATACATAAATTTCATAAAGAAACATAAAACATATCATAACACTCATGTCACATACATACTATAATGGTCATTATTACTTGGGGTCCCATAAAATAAACAAGTCATATGCCCATTAGATTAGTGGGGCTTGCTAGCTAAGCAAGTCATATGCCCATAATCTATTTGGGGCTTGTTAGTTGTATAGGTCATATGCCCAAGTCTACAAACATACTTAACATAGCATATTACATAACATAAAATCATAATATAACATATAAAATCATATAACACATAAATCCTATCATATTTTCCTTACCAAAATTACCAGGATATGAGGATAGAGTTGGGACTTTGGAACACTCCTAAAAACCATTTATAACAGAGTGAGTATATTGAAGAAAAGGGATGAAAAGAATGGAAGAACTATACCACTGAGAATATACTTACCAAAAACTTATGTGCAAGTTCTTAGATTTCCTAATCAATAATAAAGAGTAAGGTTAGAATGTTGAGTAGAAGACTATGAGAACTTAAAGAAAATAATACCAATTGAACTAGAGTTTGGAAATACCTTGAAGACTTATATGACCAATCTAAACCTTGAACCGAAATGTGAATAAACCTTACTTCCCCAAGTGTTTGGTAAGCTTATAGTGATCAAGCTTATGATCCCCAACCCAAGTGTTTACACTCTCACAATAACCTAGCAACTTGCAGCCTCTGAACTTAGCTTGAAGAATGAATAAATGGCTGGGCACTAGGTCCTATTTATAGAGTTTAGGAATCAAAAGATCTTCATTTAACGTGAATAAAAATAATGGCTTTTTAAGTTAAAAACTTTTGAATTATCGTTTAGCAGAGGCTGAAGACTCGTTCAGAAAGATGCTGGACTTATCAAGAAGTTGAAGATTTGAATGGAGAACATTTTCAAAATGTTTCAAAATGCCCTGAAGGAGGCGATATATCGCCCCCTGTAGGCGATATATCGCCTGGGCCAGTATGCCCGAGGCAATCGTGCGACGTTTCGTGTTTTTCGTATCCTCGTACTGCGATATATCGCCCCCTATAGCTGCGATATATCGGCATACGCTGAATATTTAAACACGAAATTACACATTTTTAGCTTAATTTGAATTGAGTAAACATCCTTGACTAAGCCCTCTAACGTTTTCAAAGCTGCTGACTGACCCTAGGATATTCAAATTTTAACCTTAATAAATTTATTCCTCAAAATACTTAATCATTATTAAACCTATACATGACATGTGCTATTATCTTATTGGGTCTTATCTAAACCTTATAATATAATATATATTACCCTCAATATCAGTCATATTAATCAACCATAGGTTAAAATTAATATTCCTAAACTATAGGTTAAACTTAGAAAATCTACAAGTGTTACTATGAGTGTCCAATTAAATCCCAGTCTGAACCAAAAATCCACAGTCATAAAGATAATACTATTATTACTATTATACTACTATCTAACTTAGCTAAGTAAAGTTCTTTGGACTCTACATACTCTTATCCCTATGTGCGAGTATTTTTCTCTTTGATCGACAGACGACATGGGAAGGAGCGACTGTGAACTCTGCCACATCAGGATGAGTAGTAGCACTTGACACTACTGCAGAGTGGGATCAGCACTGGATGGAGTAATTACTAGAGTACCAGGAGACATGGAAGCCAAAATAGGATCCGAATTGTCATCTATCGAGTGAAACTGAGAAAATGAGTGTGTGCTTTGTGTAGGGCCAGCATTAGACCCACCCTTGGAGTCAAAACCTGCTTCTTGAGCATCCTCATATTGTGCAGAATCAGTTGAAATCAGGCCTTGGAGCATTGAAAGCTCGTTTAAAGGGAAAGGGGCATAATGGACAGAGTTTGGGTCGCTGGTGTAAGATGATACGCATGCCAGGTATTTATGATAAAATTGATGCTCCTTTTTGTTATCACGACCAACGAGGAGGAAAGTAGCATGGCGGTCGATAGTATGGGGGAAACCAAGCCTTGACATAAAGCTCTTTAGTGGATTCTTGAGCAAACTCCCAATTGGAGTTGGGTCATCTTTGTGTTTATGGATGCCAAAATTCCACACCAAGTAAAGACCGCAACTCGTGTACAAAGCTCTTAGATAATCACGTGACACCATGGTTTGCGTAGGTCTTTGTGTCTATGCAAAGTGAGCCTCTGGCATATCTTGGCCCTAAGGCTTTCATCTTGCGTAATCAGCTGAAACTTCTTGTCCCATAAGAGTGAGTTTGCGAGGACCCTTACGCATGTGCGCCACATTACACCTAGGCGCCTCACAGGGACATTGTGCCTATGCGCCTTGAGGACTGCTACACCTAGGCACCTCGTTGGGATCTCGCGCCCATGCGCCTCGCTGGGACCTCGAGCCCAGGCACCTTCTCGAACCCCCACGCATTTGCGCCTCGCAGACCCTCATGCATGTACGCCTCACGGATGCTCACGCCCATGCTTCTCTCTAGGACCTCGCGCTTATGCGCCTCGCGGATACCCGCAACCATGTGCCTCGCTGAGACCTCGCGCCTGTGTGCCTCATGGATACTCGCGCCTATGCGCCTTGCTGGGACCCCGCGTCTATGCGCCTCGTGAACCCCCATGCATGTACGCCACGCGAAGCCCTTGCGCCTATGTACGCCGCGAGGCCCTTGCACCCATATGCACCTAAAGGCATGCATTGGTCGTGCATCCAAGATACCCACCTCGCATGCAATGTCAAGGTGTCACTCAGGCAACCAACCACACTTTACATACCTCATGGCCCTGCCTCATATCTTATTTATTTCTTAGTAGCCAGGATCATCCCTATGCATTCCTATGACTTGGATACTTGGTGTAAAGCACGATTCCATTTTGTACTCAGAGGGCACCCATACACACCACACACCCAATGATTATATGTGGAAAAATTGTCACCACACTTACCTACGAAGGATAAAGAAAGGGACAAGGAGTACAATCAAAATGCCTCTATATAGGTACGTACGGGTCACCAAGGACCAAGGCACGGACAAAGCATCCACGCCAGACAAGTAGTGGCAGTACAAGAATGGTACGTGGTTAAAACTCCACTACCACGCTCCTGAAATTCGTACCAAACAAGTGGTGGTGGTACGCATAGTACAAGGCCACGAGCGTTACCTGCATGTCTCTAACATGTACTGGATCTGACCACCACTCCTCCAACACCACTACCACCTGCACCATGAACACCTGCAGAATCAGAGTACCTCCCTGTCCCCTTGGGACCACATGTACCATGGGCTATTAGAGCCCCTCTATAAATAACTTCACGCCCCATTTGCAAATGGGTTGAAAAATCATTGTAACTTTGTACCAAGATAAATACAAGTTCTTTTCTCGATTTTCTTCTGCAATTATTTTCTAAGTTTCTAGATAAGTTCTTGAAGTTCTTCATTTATAAGCTCTATACTTTGATTTTTGTCGTCCTAACATCGTTGATGAATTCTCACCGTAAAAAATGTTCATGAATGATTTTGAAATAGCGGAGCTGAGATTCGCGCTGTTCGAACCATGCAACACTTGAAGGCCACTGATTTCTGAAAAGGACAAAGGTGTAAAGAAAAATAGCAATAAAGCATGCAAGTGAATAACAGTAAGGGGAAGAGTAGCTAACCTTTTTAAAAAATTTGAGGCAAGGCGAAGATGTCGTTGAGCACGTAAGAAGGATAATCGTCTCCTATAACCACAAAAGGAAGGTCATCCCAATGTTTGTTAGACATAGCACTGTCTTTGAACATGAAACGCTTCCGCTGAGGAGTAAGATAGTAGGTGTTGAATGGACGATCATCCTGAATCTAATTGTGCAGAGTTCGAGAAAAACAGCAAAAGATATCCTGAACAATGATTGATGTTATGAACAAAGGCCCAATCATGGCAGCACCACATATTGATTGAATGGCATTCGGGACAAGTTGCATCAGATGTATTTGAGTAATCACTAGAAAATGAATTAAAAGGGGAGGAATCAGAAACTGGAGCAACTCCAGATGCTTGGGCCCAATAATTATTTTTCCAGGGGAACATATGTCTTTGAAACGCCATTTTTTAAGCTCTTCCTCAATTAACCGTCGGATCGTGATGTTCGGGGGGAGAGTGCATTTTCATTCTAATTCGACACACACCTCATTTTATCTCTCTTTAAGGGTTTTGGGACTCTTGGTAGGATTAATGGAAGGAGACAAAGACGGGGCTTTGGATGAAGTCTTACTAGAGCGTTTTGAAGCCATGATTGAACGATTGCTAGAATGAAAAGAAGATTTGGATGAGAAGAAGGATGGGAGCATAAAAATCTAGATCGAATCTGGGTTGGATGAAAGAAGGAGAAGCATATGATAATCGAGAAATAATGATTTGGGGAAAATTGGGAAAATCCAAGAAGAAGGAAAGACGATTAAAAGATGTGGCAATTATAAGAGAGAGAATTTTTTCCTACGTGATTGACTTAGAATTTGAACGATGGGGCTGATAATAAATGCTTGGCAGAAATCCACGCACGTGCGATGAGAGAAGAGAAGCACAGGAGAAATATAGAATCAGCCAAATGAGATTTTCCTTTATCCATTACCAAATAACTAGGTGAGTGGCAATTATATGGGAATAATTTTTCCATTATTGACATGGCATTATTCATAAATCAAAAGATGGAAAAATCAAGAATTCTATTAAGTATAAAAAGATAGATGAGCTCTAAGCTCAATACAACTGTTTTATGGAAGCGAGTTTTGAGCTCAGCAAAGTGCGTTCGGTTGATAAGCTCAGCAAAGTGCGTTCGATTGATAAGCTCTGAGCTCAGAACAACTGAATAAATTGATGAGCTCTGAGTTCCAAGTGATTGAATAGATTGATGAGCTCTGAGCTCAAAGAGATTGAACAGATTGATGAGCTCTGAGCTCATAGTGATTGATAATCTCTGATCTCATAGTGATTGAATAGATTGATTGTAATGCCCCGGATTCCCTAATGTGGTTTAATGGCTGGATTAGTAGGCCGGGAGGGCCATAATTGTTTAATTATGCCATTAAATGTGTTTATGCATGTTCATGAGAATTATATTATAATATAATGTTAATTGTATGCATGTCGATGATATGTGTTGAGACCACATTATGATGTGGGTTTGTTCGAGCTATTCGACATGAGACGATCTTAGAATATTGATTAGCGGTTTAGTCACAACAGGTTTAAGTGTCGGGACTTGGGTTGAGTCTCGGGGTGATTTTGATGATTAGAGCGTTACCGGGGGATAAAGGGTAACGGGATGTGACTTATTGGTATTTGAGAACATTGAGAATAGCGGGAATTGGAGAGCGTTAATTATGATTCACGAGATAGGAGGAAAGTACCAAATATGCCCTTGGGAGTTTTTAGAAACTATTAATTGACCTAGGGGTAAAATGGACATTTCACCCCTAGGATAGATATAACCTTTGACAACTGAAGAAGAAAGTGGAAAAACAGAGTATGCAAAAGAGTTCTCCCGTACCTTCTTCTCTTCACCTTTCTTTGTGGTTTTTGAACCAATTTTGAGGATTCAAGCTTGGGAAGCAAGCCTTGGGAGTTTGGGAGTGTGTTCCACCATTGAAGACCGTCATAAGCCAAGCTTTGGGTAAGTTTCTAACCATGGTTTTCTCTGGTTTGCCCTGTTCTGGTTTTAATTTGCAGCTGAGATTTCTAGGGTGAATTCATGGTTTTGTTGGGAGTTTTGGCTAGGGTTCCCATGCTTGTGATGTTTGGGGTGTGTTAGAATGGTTTTTGGGTTCATTTGGCATCAAGAATAGGATTTGGAAGCTTGGAAATCGAGTTAGAATCGAAGGAGTTGAAGAAGGTTGGTTCAGGGGAGATTGGGTCTGGAGGTAGCGCTACAGCGCCCACCTTAGGGCGCTATAGCGCTCCTCAGGAGGCTTTCTGGCACTTGAGTGGTTCTGAGTGTAGCGCTGGGGCGCTAGGGGTTGAGCGCTGTAGCGCTACCCTGTTCCTTCTAAGTCCCGTTTTGAGTGTTTTTAAGGGTTTTTGACTTGGGGTTTCAATCCTTAAGGCTCGGGATCGAATCTACTCACCGTGTGGGTATGTTTCGAGGTCCCGAGGGTGGTGCTTAGGTTAAGACCCTATTATTATGGATTCTCAATAATGGAGGTTATAATTGGTTGTGATTAGGTAACCGCTAATGAACTAAAAGATCGATCGTTCTCAGGGGTCGTCCTTATCATACTTCTCGCTCGAACCTAAGGTAAGAAAACAGTGTGTGAATACAGTTGCAACCCGTATAGGTATATGACATGCATGGTTTGATATTGAGGCATGTTGGTTGACATTTGTGGACATGGGTTGCATATTAAATGCTAGTGAACGCTGATTACCTGTTTATGGCACTGACTAGTCAGGGACCGACTCTAAAGTCGATGATCACGCATTGAATGGCTCTATGGCATTAATGCGGGACCGACCCTAAGGTCGAAGAACTTATAAGCGCTTGCCTGGTCTACGACCAGATGACTATAGCCAAGGTATATGACCCCGGTGACCGTTTGTCACATGGCTAAGGGACGTTGTCCATAGCTTCAACTCTAGAGTCGTGAGGAAGGTTATGTTGGTGACTAATCACCTTGCACCTGTCCTGAACAAACTTATGAAAGAATCACCTACCTGTTAAGCCCTGGTGACCCTATCGTCACATGGCTAGAGGGAGCGAAGCTCACTATTGTGACTTTTGGCTATTGTCACCTATTCGCTTGGACTGATAGTCCTGAATGGTTATTAGGACTATTGTTGATATTATGTCATGCTTTATTGTGTTTTCTTGCTGGGCCTTGGCTCATGGGTGCTATGTGGTGCAGGTAAAGGAAAGGAGAAGCTTAACCAACCCTGAGTGGAGAGCTTGGGCGATGTGGTGTACATACAGGGCCGCTTGACCGCCACGGTCAAGGAGTTCTCAGAGGGACTAGGGGTTTACCCTATTTTTGCCGCTTAGGCCGGCGGGGACTGTAAATTTGAAACAATAGCGACTCTTTTGTATTACGAACTACTTGTAAACATTTTGAAAGGCTCATGAGCAGTTTGTTTACTTAATGAAATGTACCATTTCCTTTTTACTGGTTTTCCACCTTAACCTAATAACAACACTTAGATCATGTTTTTAACCAAAGGACTCGGGTAGCGGGTCAAATTTCCGGTTCACCGTTCACCGTAACTGTTCTGGGGTAACCAGGGCGTTACATTGATGAGCTCTGAGCTCAAAGTTATTGAATAGATTGATGAGTTTTGAGCTCAAAGTGATGGAACAGATTGATGAGCTCAAAGCGATTAAATAGATTGATAAGCTCTGAACTCAAAGTGATTGATGAGATCTGAGCTCAAAGTTATTGAATAGATCAATGAGCCTTTATCTCGGAATAGATGGATCGCGCAATAAACTTAGCGCTGAAATCAAGCGAGAGGGTCGATGAGCACTTGTACTCATAATATGAAGAAGAGAAAAGGTGGGGAGAAAGTTAGTAAAGTTGGACACATGGACTATTATGATTGGTTAAATACAAAAATATAAGTTTTAAAATACAAGCAAGGTATAAACACTTAGTGAATTTCACATAATGAAGATGTGAAATTTGAATTTCAATTGTAGGCACTTTAAAAATGTGTTTTTGGGGTCCAAAGTGATGCATGGAGGTATCCAAGGGTCCCCAAAAATTTTGGTAGCATTTGGACCAATTTTAGGACCCTTGGAGGGGTCCAAAAATAGAGAGGGTGGGGATGCATCGCCACACAAGTGGCGTAGCATCGCCTGATATTTAGGGTTTTTTGAAACTCTAGCAGGCGATGCATCGCCTGCATGCAGGCGAAGTGTCGCCTACTAGAGTCCGTACAATTTACGTAAATTGCTCTAAATGACGTGTTTTTACAAGTCTAATCTTATTGGTTAGACCTAATGATGGTGCCTACTCTATATAAGGGTCAAAATAGAACTTTGGAAGACTTGATCACTCTCTCCAATCTCTGTCTAATCTCTCTCTCTAGCTCCAAGAATCTCAAGTTTTCTCCAATAACTCCTAAAGAAAATGCTTGACTTTGTGAGTTTAAGGATTGTTCAATCTCAATCTTCATTTCCTCCTAGAAAATGCCTCATGCATCAATGGTGGCTAGGAAATAGAGTATTAGGACATCTCTAAGAAATGTGTATAAGCCTTGGAATTATGTTTTGCTTGTGTTCTAAGGATTTGCTCAAAGTGGTGGTTCTACAAAGGTTCATCAAGGTTGAAGAAGATCATTCACAACATGGGTTTGCTTAATCTTTCTCAATCTTTATTTAGTCTCTGTCAATCCATTTTTTGTGTAGATTCTAAAAGTGTTATCTCACTCTCCCCCAACATGGACCAATCACGATAATCTATCCTAATCTTACTCTTTGTCATTTTTCTATAAATAGTAGAAGGGGGACCAAATTTGGACCCCAAACTTTAATTGAGAAAATGTTAGTTTGGATTGATGATTGAGAGAGTGATAATTGTGTTGACTTAAGCATCAAAGTGTCTTTTGCATGTACACCCCATATATTTTTTCTACTCATTCCACTGAAGAACACATTTATGCCATTAGCTTTACCATGGAATGTGTGTAAAAGTTACTGGTAATCTACATCAACAACGGAACATCCTCAAATCCATAAACAAATGAAAGTGATGAAAATATTTGGAGGGGAAAGATTTTGACCCAAACAATAATTATAATCGAGACTTAATAACACTATAAATGTATTTGCTTTATTGGAAAAGAGCTTCTATTACTACTTTATTGATTCATAACAAAATCTAATCCTAATGGGATAAGAAAATAATCTAATTTTAATCAAGTAAGAAAATTTTGTATAATTTTATTAGGATTTAAATCTTTTTTAGTTTAACAAGATAAATTTAAAACTAAAATTTAATAAAATCTTAAATCTAAACAGTTGATTTTTTTGGTCTTAATATTTTCTAAATCGCTAATGACTATTAATATTAAATAATGACAGACTAAGGCAAATATGTATGACTTTATTTCTGATATATTATGCAATAAAAAAATTACATTGTCGCAATGAATATCAAGCAAAACTGATATGCGTGAATCTCAAAGACCAAAAGCCAAAACAAACTCCTAAAAACACATATTACATAAAAAATAAAAAAGCAAATAGAGAAATTATAACACTACCAAGAAACGACAGTGTTTCATGTATACATACACATATATTAAGTCCCAATTCACCAAACACAAAAGGGAAGAAAGAAAGTGTCGTATATAGAGCTTCACATTATTGAACCTTATTATTCCAATGAACGATTCAATTTCAATTCAAACTAATGAAACTTTTGCAGAAGTGCCATGAAAGAGATGAAGATAGAAGAACATGTCAAAGCCCCAGAAAACGACAATGCAAAGCCGGCTCCGGTTTCTAACCCTGATGTTGGAGCAATGCTCAGGTCTTGTGCCATGGTTTTGCTCACACTCACCAATAACATTGCCACCAATGCAACAAGAACAACAACCAAACGAGTACCAAAGCTCTCCATTTTTTCTTTTGCTTTGCTTAGGTTAATTTGAAAAATGAGACAACTATAGAGTGTTTGCTGAAATCAAGGGTGTTTGTGTTTGTGTTTGTGTTTATGTTTTTGTTTGAGATTGAATTGTATTGAATGAACTACTTACTTATATATGAAACTCTAAGAGGGTTTTAAGGTATAACTTGTTATGGAAAGAAATGTAATCAAATAAGTGAAAATTTTAATGTCACAACTCATAAACAGTACATCTAGAATAGTTGCTGTGAATCCTAGCTAGCTTGCCTTTTTTGTCACGGCTAGTTGGACCATAAGGGTGGATAGATTGTCTTTGGTTGTCAAAGTGGGAACCACAATTTTTATATGATAATCTATGGTGCATCATAATGCAGGAGATCTTTCTCCTAACTCTTCCTTAAGAATTTTTTTTACACTTAAGTTAATTGGTTTATATCAATCAAAGACATTTTAATTGAAATTACTTTTCCTAATTGTATTCTTTTGAAGGGACTGTCCACCCTCTAACCAAGGAAAACATTCCTTTACTTGAGAAAAATATTTCATTTATTGTATATATATAACATGTTACCTAACAAGGAATGTATTCGTTTTTTTTACCACATTCAACTTAAAAGGACACATGACCTCTCAGGTCTCAATAGAAGATGACTTTGGGTAAAAGATATATAAATTTATATATAAAGAATTTTATGTGATCATGTCTTGTCATTATTGACCAGTGACCAATAAATATATCTATATGGTGAGATGAATATTATTTTCTGAGGAAATAATGTAGACTGTAGACCCAAACATATATATGTGATTTAATTAAGCTTAGCTGCCATTGCTTAATAAATAAGATCATCTAGTGCTTTTGCAGTTGAAAAAACTAGTTGTTATGTTTCCATCATGTATAATTGGATTTTTTTTTTTTTTTGCTTGTTAATTTCCTACTTTTGAATTCCATTGGTTAGATCTGAAGAAAAACAAAACAATTATTGTCACAATTAATATCTTTGAACTTGACATTAATCATAATGGAGGAATATATATGCATGATGGGTTTGGTCTTTGAGAGCTTTATAAGCCATCATCCATTATATATTACTAATATTAATTTCTTTCTTTTTAGTGGCCAATTATGCCACTTTGATGGGGTATATTAACTAGTCACACTCAACATAATTTCTATAAAAATTGTTGTCTGATATATCTAGTGGCTTAACAAATATCATTGATGTTAACTACCTTCATTACCGTGATTAATTTCTTCTTGTTGTTATTACTCTCTGAATTATTCGATTTAGAGACCTTTATTATTGTTACTGTTATCATCACTCTAATCTCTGGCCAAAAAATTTCTAAACTACCAAACCTATCATGTTTTGAATAAATTTAGTTCACATGTATAGACTTGTATATATCTATATGTTCATAAAAGAAAATTGTACTATTTGTAGTAATTTTTTTAAGAAAAAATAATTAGAGTTTTATTTAAAAAGACATATATTGTTTGCTTATTTTATCAAAAGCCTTTGAAGTCATACATAATTAATTTTTATCATATAGGTTATTTGTTAGTAATTCTCTATTGATACTCATTTTCTGGATATAAAAAGAATATTCGAATGGTTGATTCCCTATTATGATTTTTAATCATCAATAATTCATTTATCTTCCTAAAACATAAATTTGTTTTCATTCTTCTTACTCATTTTTTTCCTCGACGTACCCCAGTCAAAAAACAAATTAAAATCAAACAATCCTCGTTGGTTTAGGAATATTTTATATTACTATTTAAATTTCAAATGATACATATATTGGTTATCTTATGTTCTACAAATCAAATATAATTATAAAATCTATTTGCAATAAAGGGTAATTTTTGGAATTAATATTACATTTTTTTAAAAATAAATGTAATTTTTCTATAAAATGGTTGTACTATTGGTAGTGATTAAGAAAAAATTAGTGTCCAATCATTTTTCTTTATATATATAGTAAAAAGAATAAACAAAGAAATGTAGAGCATTAATTCCACAAGATGCTCTATTCTTTTTATGGAAATGACACCAAAAATTAGTGTCTAAAAAGGGACTAACATCCTCAAAATTATGCAAAATCAGTAATCACAATGCTATATATAACTAATCACAACCTCCTTTCTTCTAAAAATAGCCTTAAGACCTCTATAAAGAAATTATATTTTCATAGCTCCCTCAGACCTGCTAAAAGCTAAGAAAAAAGAACAAAAAAATAATACATTTATTTCTTCATCTGCAAGGCAGGTCTTGAAAACTAAGCACACATCACATAACATTCATAATGGAGCTTAAGAAGTTATCCTTTGCTGTCATTGTTGCAGTTGCTTCTCTGAGCTCGGCCATGGCGGCCGATGAGGTCCTAGCCCCTGCCCCTGGCCCTGGCTCATCAAGTGCTGCCTCAGCTACTTTCCCTGTAGTTGGGTCCTTGGTTGGAGCCTCCCTTGCCTCTTTCTTGGCCTATTACATTCATTAAGCTCAAAAGAAACAACCTTATAAAATAAAAAGACATGGGAATGGGGGCAAAAATAAATAATGTAAGGAGTTGTAAAGAAAAGATGATGGATTCTTGTGATTTAATTTAGTTATGTATTTATGTTATTTTTTTTGGTTCTGTAGTGAATGAAAAATAATGGAATTTTCCTAGTGATGTTTCAAGTCAGTATAGTTGTTGGAACCATTCATGTACTCTAAATTATGCAATGTATTATGAGAAAGAAAAAAAAAAGTGCATCATTATGATTTGTGTGGTTCCACACAATAATGTCATTATTAGTTAATAAGGTTAGTTTAAAATAAAGATAACTTTCTTAAAGCTATGCCATTATTACAAATGAGGGTCTCTTATTTAAAGAACAATAAATATTAGTTCTCTTTTATAAGTTTGGTAGAACTTCTTTTCATGAAAGTTAAGATAACAGTATAGTAGTAGTGTTGTCCATGATGTTTTTGACAAGGACAAATATTCTCAAGACGTGCTTATCTAATAAGATAATATCTATGCAACTTGGAACTTGCACGACCAGAAAGCGAATCTATGGAACCTACTTTTCTTGGATCCAATTCATGTAGTCATTCTATATCAGCAAAAAATGTAGTGCTATTGAAGTGAGATTTTTTTTGTTTTGTTTTCTACTGTTTGACAAACAACAGACAAAACAGAAAGGTGAATAGAGTTGAATGAATGCAGGTTTCAACAAAGTTCAAACAGTTCTTTCAGTTGATACCCTGAACTGAGGCAAGGCTTAACATTTCATGTCCATAATTTTCTCCATATTTTTTATAACAAAATTGATTAATTTGGAAATTCATTTCAATGAACATATGAGTAATCAGAAGAAAGTATATCTCAATAGCCAAAGTTCCAATTACAAAGCTGCAACACAAGTTATTTCCGGGTCTCTAATTTTCAATCAAACAGCACTCCAGGAAACACACAAATTATTTATATCAAAAAAAAAAAAAAAGACCAAGATACAAGGTTTTTTTTTTCTTTCTTTTTTCTGTTTTGGTTACCACTCTCTCATAAATTAATGCCAATTTCCTCTTCAAAATTAGGATCCTTCATTAAATTTCTGTGCAGACATGAGGCTCTTTGTCAACCAGATAGCTGTCTCTCTTGATGAAACTGCATCTTCCCCAAAAGGCCGTAGCACACCAGCAAGTTCATCGAGCTTGTCTTGCTTAAGTAGCCTAGCACATAGCTCAAGTAGAGATTCTAAGGCATCAGCTCTTTGCCGGCCAGGATTCTCCCACTCGGCCTTGGCATCTTCCTTAGATAGAGCATTTAACGTTCTAAGTAACGAGACATCTTTTGGTGTTTGGTTATCAACACGACTATCATCTTTTTCTGTTTGTTCAGGACCACTAGCATTATCTACCTTAGGACCTATCTCATCATTACAAGGAACCACAACATTATTGCTTTCAGATGATGTGTAATCGATGTTAGTACTCTCTACATACTCGTTGGAAGTGTCCTTTTCTATAAAGCATTGAGGTTCTGTATCAGATTTAGCTGATGACGAACACTTATCTTCAGGAAGGCCAACTTTATCCATGTCTGATTCTTTGCAGTACCCTTCTTGACTACTTTTTTCTTTTGTTCCAGATTTTTCCTCAACTTTGTTAAAATGTATTTTATCTTCGACATTCAATGTTTTGATCTTGACCTCAGGTGGCTCCTGAACATCTTTGCCAGCAGGTTCTTCCTGTTCTATACGCTGAGAATTCGGAGTGCTTTCTGATGTAATCTCCACATAAGACTCAGTGCTTTCCTTTTGAGATATACTGAGAACCTCAGCTTGCTTAGATCCACTGCAAACAGATGTTTCAGAATCAGTCGGTGCATCTTTAGATCCATCAGTAGCATTAGATACTTCAATAGTGCAGCTGGTAGGATCAACCCTCTTTGTTTCAAGATTGTCTTCAGCACCAGCTGAGATTACAGGTTTATCGTCGTCCTCCGGTGTACACCTTGCTATCACACTCACATCACTATTGCTCTCCACTGGATGAACCTTTTCTTCTTGAATTACTGGTGCAGCCTCTTTGTCTCTGCTGGTTTTGCCACTGGGAGATTTATACGATGTTTTCCTTGTTTTGTCCTTCGCGTTATTTACTGGCTTCACTGGAAGAAAAACAGAAGATGCATTGCGACATTGAAGAAGATAAGGTTGTAAATGTGGGTGTCTCAACAGCTCCGCAGCCTATATTTATCAAATTATATAGAAGTCAGAATAGAAAATGGTAATAGTCAAATTACCGTAATGCATGTCTCTGGCTACTTGAACTTACTGTTGGTCTATGTTCCGGACTCTTTCTGAGCATGCTTTTAATAATTTGTTTCCTGCAATGTTGAGGATGCAAAATTTAAAACTTACATGACACATATTATAAGCCATTTCTACAAATAAATAAATAATATACAATGATTTTGAAGTAATAACTTACAGTGTGGAAGAATACACAATTGGAAGTGGTGAAATGGAGGATCTGTTAATTTTATTAATTAGTCCAGCCATGTCCTGTTATTTATGGATTTGTTTACTCATTAGTGTATACTTGAGAGGTTCATGCACAGCTCACATACATTATTGTAGTGTAATATCAATGCATTACAAAAATCTGTTGATTGAACTTACAGGAGCTCTAAATGCAGGTTGATGAGCTGCAATTTCAAACATACAGCAGCCTGGAAGCCATAAGGGGGCGAAAAAAAAAAGTAAATACTAATCCTTACAAGCACCTGAATTCATAATCAGACCAAGAAATTTTAATCCTCACCAAGTGACCAAATATCTGATTTGTAGCCATAAGGTATATCAGCAAGGAGCTCAGGACACATGTAGTTGGGAGTTCCAACCACCTACATTGAACACAAAATGCATTCAGAAAAGATTGACATGCATGTTTTATTTATTCAAGTTCTATAACTTTAACTCAAAGTCTAAGAACATAAACCTAGAAACACTAGAGATGCCCTCTTGTTAAGAATATTTAGTCAGATTTTATGCTTAACTGTAAAAAACACCAACTGCTTAAGAAATTTGTACACTACACACTGCTATTCTTTTTCCAATTTGAACAACAGAAAAAATGCGGGGAGGTGTTGTGAAAGTGGAAGCACTAAACAAACAAAAAAAAAGATAAAATATGAGAAACGTGTATAGTTCATAGTTCATACCGAAGAAGTGAGATCTTCTGTATTGAGTAGCTTCGCAAGTCCAAAGTCACCTGTAAATTGCATGCAAGATAAAGTGGTTTAGAAGACATCAAGTCATGGAAACCAGCCGTAATGAAGCGATGGAAAATCCCTCTTAGAATCTTCGTACCAAGCCGGATGTCATTGTCCTTTGTAAGGAATATGTTGGAGCACTGGAATCAAATGAAATCATATTAGCACACAATCATTTACCGGTCTTATTCAATGAAACTATAGGTATATTTCCATACCTTGAGATCTCTGTGAAGTACTCGATGTGAATGCAAGTAGTCCACAGCTAGCAACAACTGAGCCAGCCATTTGCAAAGTTTCTGAATGAAAAACACAATAACTTCAGAAACCTGCTGCAACATACAGAAAGACATAAGGGGAACTTAATGAAATCTTTCTGCTTACCTCCTCAGGAAAATATGTTCCTCTGGCCTTTTTTATCATATCAGCCCTGTAAGTCAAATTAGTTTTTCCTTGACAAAGTTATTCCTGGGCATTGCTATGATTATTCTAAAAATCTTTTAGTAACTCAAATGTGTGTTACTTACATGTCTCCTCCTTCACAATGGCTAGTCACAATACAGATACAGTCCCCCTATATAAATAGAAAGAAAAAAATAGACGGTTAGAAAACGTGCACAAATGACTTCAAAACTGGTTCTTGAGTTGTACTGTTGCAGAATTGTGCAGGAATTAAAAAAAAAACAATTCACAGTCAGGTCATGGGCTACTTGAAACATAAAAAAACTATGTCTTACCTTGTCCACCCAAGCATC
Organism: Humulus lupulus; assembly: GCF_963169125.1. Classification (NCBI taxonomy): domain Eukaryota; kingdom Viridiplantae; phylum Streptophyta; class Magnoliopsida; order Rosales; family Cannabaceae; genus Humulus; species Humulus lupulus. Next base: position 238,189,238 of record NC_084796.1, read on the forward strand.
TTTGTACTCCACAATATAAGGGTTATTTAACTTTGCAATTAAGTCCATCTGTGGCACTTAAGAGGACTTGTCAGTATATTCATTAGCATGCCAGAAAAGTTCAAAATTTGAAAATTTTCTTCAATAGGTAAGCTTAGTGTATATCTAAACCAACAGACTTGCAAGTATCATTTTCAAGAGGTCCATTGCTTCCCGGTGTTCAATTCTATCAGATTGTTTCATATCCAAATCAATGATGTCAAGGAGAAAATAAATAGCAGCAGAACATGGCGTTAAGTCAATTTGTTCAATTGGGGAAAGACAGGAAAGTGGGATCTATTTTTGCTGCATTTAAAAGGTGGGGGAAAATGATATTAAATGGAGGACCAGCTTTGATATAAATATAATATCAACACAAACCTTAATTACCAATTCTCTAATCTAGTATGCATTGAAATAGATTTAATTTTGGAGGAAATTTACCAATTGGGAAGGGTAAAAAAAGATGAAAAAACTACTGTAACTTTGTGCAGCTGACAGTGAAATATGCTATAATAAATCCAACAGGAAGGTTCAGCAACTTGACCTCTTGATGTGCCGTACGTTTGAACTTCTCTGTTTGCTTAGACAAGCGAATCTTCTTCAGCACATACCTATAAAACATGGGAAAGTAACAATGAAACAAATTCCAAAAAACTGTCCTATTTGAGTTCATTCTCGTGAATTTTATTCCCTGACATGTGAAATTTTCAGCAATAACAAAGTTGAATATTGCTCACAGGTGATATATATCATCTGGGCATTTGATGTTTACAAACAAAATTGTCCCAAAAACTTAATAATTGAAAACAAAGATATAAGATTACATAAACCCAAAATCCAAACCAAAAAAAAAAAATACAAATTAAAAGCATCTTTTTTTTTCTTACTTCTTCTTCTCAATCTTATGGAGCACAAGAAAAGCAGCTCCAAATGCACCTCTCCCAATCTGCTCTATAACTTCATAATTCTCCATTTTGGACATCACATCACCATTATCATTCTCCATAAGAAGCTAAGACCTTCAAGACCCAGAATTATATACAGTGTAATAAGTCCACCCAGCTTTATTCGTAGTGGGATCCAAGTAGTCATACCAACCGATTGGAGTCATTTTGAGAATGATTTCCAAAAACAAATTGAAAGAAGGAGATTAGCGGGTACATACCAAAACTTTCACTTTTACCCCCAGAAGAGGAAATTTGAAGACCACCCAAGAAAAAGTAGCTGCTGATCAATAATTCCCACCTTACCCACCAACCACCAAGTTCTAATCTTCAAAAAGGGTGAATCTTTGAGGCAACTGAAGCTAGAAAAACAAAAGGGATCTTAAAGAAAAACGTAAAGAGTAAAAGGTAAATTTCACAACGATGCTATCACACTGCAAATTGTTAGAGAGAGAAAAGAAAAGAAAAAAAGGTGGAAGGACAAACTCAAGGGAAGCAAACAGTGCACTTAATATGATAATCAATGAATTTGATGACTTACCAAAACGAAAAGCTGAGCTCTGGAGAGAGAAAATCACAAAGGACACACTTAAGTAGTATTTATTCCAGCAAAAAGTAGTATTTATATAATATAATCTTGATTAGAAAACTTGATAATAAAAAATACTTGGTAGAAAATTTGAGAATTATAAAATATACCCAAAAAGAAATAGAGGGTGGGAGCAAAAAGAAAGTGAAGTGACAGGTATGGAAGACTAAAGGGCAAGGCAAAGCTTTGCTTGCATATTCAGATTCATGGGGGAGATCAACTCTCTCTCACCTCACACCAGGGAATGTTTTTTTCTTTATTTTTTTCTTCTTTTTTTTTCAGCTTGTAGTTGTGATGTCATAGTCCTAGCATTAGCAACTTAAAATAATGACTAAAAATATAGTCTTTAATAAAGATTATTTCTTGACGATTTTTGTTGGTTGGTTTTTTGGATGGTAGGGGACAAAGGAGGGCCATAAAACATTTTTTCCTTTTCTGGGTCAGAGTCAGACTTTGAGATTGGCTATTTTGTGGTGAGATTTTCCTCTGAAAAGAGTAATTTCAACACGGTTTATGGATTGCCAAATTAGTAATCTAACTATTTGGTTTTATTCAAGAGAAATAATTATACAAAAGAAAAATAAAAATAAAAAACCTAATAACAGGTAGGAGAAACCTTAAAAGCATGACAAAAGAATGCTGTGTTCTTTTAGTTTTAAGATTTGTTTGGCTATATAGCAATAATTGGGTGAACATTTATTTTGGGGTTGATGGCCAATCCTAGTGACTTCAGTAGGGGTAGTTTAGTTTTTACTTTTACCGTTTATGTTTTAGCATGTCATTATATTTTGTTTTTTTTTTTCATATGACTATGAGGATGAGGGTTTGTTTTATGTGAAATTTAGCATTATAAGAAGTCCAACATGTTTGATTGTCACTTTCTTAATTTGAGTTTTAAGATTAGTGTGTTTATCATTATACTACAATTTGGGTAATAACAACAACACTAAATGTTAATAAAATGCCCCTCTCGTTTGGCTATAAGTTTGTTTTATGCTAGGCTAAAAGGGGTGGAAAGTACAAATACCTTTGTGTAATCCTAACCCTACATTTCAGTATAGGTCAAACATAGGCTTTAATCAAGGAAGGAGTAAATAATAATAATAACAATAATTAAAAAAAAAAAGTTCAAGGAAGGAAGGGCACTATTTGTGTTTTTTTAATTTTTGGAGAGGATTTTTTTCCCCACATAAGAAGGAAACCTGACAAAAAAAACAAAGAAAAATAAGACTGTGATTTCATCATTAGACATGTGGCATTCATTAGAGAAGTAGTTAGGCTTCTTAGAAGCAAATGAAGTCTAGTGGAGCTCGCCTAGAGCTCCTTGGTGCGTTAACTCCTCCCAACACGGTATGATTCATTTCCAGGTGAGGATATCTTCAAGTTAGACCACGTCCCGAGGACCTCCATTGTGGTCCTCCACTCTTCTTGGTCAGTTAGTCCTCCAAGTCTAGGAGTTTGTCCTCGGGACTTGGAGGGAACGCCAAGTGTCAATCATAGCGACTTTGGACCACCAAGGCCGTCTAATAGATTTTGGTGCCTTGAGTAGTAGTGACGAGATCGTACACTCAATAATTGGTATGTCACACTGCATCACCTGATATGGAAAAACGTGCAACTGCATAATAATAGTGTTAGGGGCGTGTCTCCCGTAAAGTGGTGGGTTGTAACATACGAATTAAGCCTCATGCTATACGCCTAAGTCCACCATATTTAATGCACCTAGAAGTGTTAATTAGCATTAAACTTCCAAATAATTGAGTGTTTGTAATAAATCTCCATTAAAGGAATTAATTGTCCTTAGTCATTATAAATAGGGTTAGGGCTTCCATTGTAAAGGGACTTTTTGGATTTGGAGACTCTCGGACTTTCTTGATCCCACTCTTTATATTTAGAGCAATATATATGTTGCATGAGAAACCTCCATTAAAGTTTGACTTCAAGAATGCAAATACTAAAATCTCGTGGATTAGGGTTGTTCTATAACCTGAACCACATAAAACTTGTGTCTCTTTACTGCATTTCTTTAAGTTCTTATTTAATTAATTAATAGCGAAAAAAGCTCTCAACAAAATCATTTTAAAATATATGTGATTATGACAAAATAATTTTTTTATTTTTGTTAAAAAAAAATCCATATTTTTATGGGTTTCTTTCTAATAACTTTTACCAAAATCTAATATTCTCATACACCTTAATTCAAAAAAAAAAACAAATCCAAGAAATGATAAATATCAATTTCATTGTCTTCTTTCTCCACTATCCGACTAATCCAGTTTGATCTTGTCGTCCTTTCCTTGTAAGGCAACTTAAATAATAATAAAAAAAACTTGTAAAATTTAACTTTGAATCCACAAAATTTATCCACAAATTCAATTAAAGTTTATGTTAACCAATAATAAAATTTGACAATCTACAATTTCGGTAAAAGAATACAATCGATTTCTGCAATAGCCAGTTATCACTAATCTCATTTTTATAGTGGTATTCGATTATTAATTTGCAGCAAAAAAATATAAAAATAAAAAATCAACATGAATTCAAGAATGAAGAATCCACAAGATTTAGCTTTGAATCTACAATTCTAATCAATTTTAGGTTACCCAATAACAAAATAAATTAATTTGTCATTCAAATAAAAAATCAAGACTTACAATCGATTTCAACGTTGAAATTAGATTAAAAAGATATTTCTTTCAAAATTGGGAATCACGTCATAGTAACTCGTTACAAATTTTCTCAATTTCAGAGTAGTAACTAGTTACTAGTTTGCAAAAAAATGATGATTACTAATATACTAGTAACATAATAGTAACTAGTTACTAATATTTTCGGCAATAAAACAATAGCTAGTTATTATTTTTTCAATAATAAGAAAGTAATATGTTACATATATAATAACCACAATTAATCTTGTAACCTATAACCACCAAGAAACTGGAAATATTAGTAAACTAGAAAGCATTACTGCACTTCGCGTAGTTTTTTGTAATGATTAAAAAATATATATATATTTTTTTTTTTTTGAGATTGTGTGGTAAGAAGTTTTTTCACCCTACCCGTACACACATGCTCCTTATATGGACACGTGAGCGCGTCCTGACCCCATTTTTTTTATTTATGATTGTGTTCATTGTATCACAAAATAATTAAAGTGCCGAAAACAAAGTTTAAACAACTTGTTGTAGACATACTTTTATTTATATATTGATTACTATTATTATAATACACTTTGCATGTTTTTTAGAGAAAATAACATTTAGGCCCTTATGTTTTTCACAAATACGCAATCGGTTCCTATGTTTTGTTAAATAACAATTCAGACCATATGTGTTTACAAAATAGATCAAATAGTACCCCTAGACCCGATTTTCGTTAAAATATTTTCAATTATTAGATCAATTCTTGAGTTGTTGGAGATGAGATGGGTTCACAGTAGCGGAGAAGGTGGTCAAGGAACTGAGAATTAAATATTATATTTGAAAATATTTTAACAAAAATCGGCCAAAATGTACTATTTTGATCCATTTTGTGAAACATAGACTTTAAATTGTTATTTAACAAAACACAGGGGCTGATTGCGTATTCGAAAAAAAGCACAAGGGCCAAACTTGTATTTTTTTTTAATAAAAAGTTTAAATTATGTATAAAGAAATTTATGTTTTGTGTGAGTGTTATTTTGGTCGATTACCCATTATTAATAAATAATAGACTAGAAATATAATAATAATAATAATCATTTACTAATAATTTTAAAAATGTCATAGTAATTGGTGACTAAACCAAAAAAAAGACATTACAATACCTACTTAAAATAATCTGTAACCAGATACTCAGCAAACTCAAACAAATGTGCAGTGAAGCTAAAATATAGCAAAACCCAATCAAATTAGTAGGAAGAGACTTCAAAGTATGACTAAGTTACAAAAATAACAATAACTAACCAAAAACACACACATACAAAAAAAAATCCATTGAAAAAATATATTTAAATAATCAATTAAAATTATTTAAATATTTTTATTCCTAAATTTGGATTTTAATTTTTCTTTAAATTAATAATAAAATTTGATTTTATTTTTAAATATACTAGATATTTTATGTAATTAAGCTAAACTCAATATTAGAGGTGGAAAAATTCTCAAAATACTCCTACATTCAACTCAAGGGAAGTTAATTTCTGTGTCACTGTTGAAAGTTATTTAAAAAAAAAACTTTTGACCATGAGTTTGTCTCTCACAAAAATATTATTATTGGAAGTCAAATGTCAGCATCATCCAATATGAATGAATTTGTGGTATTAATGAGATATATAAATATATATAATGCATGAGATTGCGTATGAGTTTGTGAAGTGTTTAATATTTGAGTGAGATATAGTCTAGAATATCAACTTCATAATAATGTTGTAAAATATAGATATAATGTCACTGCTAGTAGTGGTCAACATCCAAATTAATTCAATTATATTAAACCAATTTAATTACAAAAAATTAGATGTCCAATTATAATTAGATTGGATTTGAATAATTGAATTTTAATTGGATTAGATCGGATAGCGGATGACTATTTCGAAATCCAATTAAAAACCAATCAAATCAAATTACATATTAAAAATAAATTATTATTTATATTTCTTTAAATATATTAAAAATGTCAATATTTCTTTTGATACATTATTATATGCTAACTATTAGTCTTTTTCTATATACTTTCACATAATTGAAGGAGAAAACACTAAAAATATGTATATGTTATCCTCATTCTCTCTCATTTTCAATATTACTTCAAGCTTTTAGTTGAATTAAACTCGTCAGGTTGATAACTTCATGTAATTTGAACCTAAATGAATGGCGATGTTTAGTTTTTAAGTGATTTTTTTTTTGTATATTTTTAAGTTTATATTAAAAATCAAGTTCCAACTCAGTTTCGAAAAAAAATATCAAGTTCCAACTCAAAATTCAATTAAAAAACCGAACCAATCCAATTACTAATTGGATTGGATTTTGATGCTTCATTGGATTGGATTTGATGATGATTTTCAAAATCCAACATTTAATTGGATTGGATTACTACAAAAATGTTGGATTAGATCGAATGTCCACCCCTAGTCACTATAGTAGTTAATGGAATATCACCAAAAAGTACGAAAATTACAACTTACACGCACAATATATAAAATAAAGCTAGCTATTTATTTAATAATAAAAAGTGTTAATATATATTGAATTAATAATGAGGAAATGTTTTTTTTTTCCACAATGAAATTTATTCATTGGAAAAAAATTCATGATGCCATACAACTTATACAATTAAGCAACTTGAAGAGAGAAATGAAATCTTCTAGCCAAACAATTTATCTATCCACCCAAAGAGTATGCACAGTGAATCCATGATGATGAACATAAATCAATGACACTCTTGGATGATGAGGAGACACAAAAAAAAAACTAGGGATCAGGTGGAGGAGACAAGTTGAGATCGAAATTAAAAAAAGTATTAGTTTTGAGATTGGTTCCGTCAACCTTCATCTTTTTTATATCAAGATGATCTTCGCCCGCTTCTGCTTTGGGAGTGCCTTGAGAGAGTCTTAATAGGCTATAAGCAGTTTCAATCTCTTTAGCACTCCACGAGGTAGTAGTGTTTCTACTATTTGTAGAACTAATTGTTAGAATTTTGTGTTGAATTGAAAAACAAATGGTATTTTAGTTCCACATTGTTTATAAGAGGATTTTCTCATCTTACTTAGCCTATATAAATGGGTCTAGGGTGAGTAGTTTAGGAATATAAAAAAAACCCTTAACAATTAGATTAAGGTATATAATTATATTAATTATATTTATTTTATGGTTTTAGTTAAAAGTTTTATATTCTTAGTGTGGTAGAGTTCGGACATATTTGGTTCGGCAAAGTAATTGAATTACTTTTCGTTCTCTGTTGTATCCTAGGAGACAGACGTTGAAACCTCTTGTAGGCGGCGAATCTGTTCATCTCAGGCCACCAATATAAAGCTTTCAAATCTTGGTACATCTTCGTGGTACCCGGATGAAGAGAAGGAGTAATATGAGATACATTCAGAATCTCTCGTCTGATCTCGGTGTCCATTGGAACGCAAATCAGATCCCTATACCTCAGTAAACTCATACTCGACACCGTATAGTCCTTAGCTACTCCAGCTAGGATGTCCTCTCTAACCTGCCCCAACTGTGGGTCATCTAACTGCCTTTTGTTGATTCTCTCCAATAGAGTAGACTGTAAAGTGATGTTGGCTAACTGACCCACCACTAACTCAATCCTTGCTCTAGTCATGTCATCAGCCAACTTCCTCGATATCTGTCTGGCACTATATAACTATCCTGCACCCTTCCGACTTAAGGCATCTACTACCACGTTGGCTGTAACATCCTGAATTTCCTAATAAGGCTTAGGGCCTTGATTATGGGGCCAGGATGGAAAATTTTGGAATTATGTGATTATGTGATATTTATGTGTATCATTATGTGAATATGTGAGTTATATTATAATATGACTAGATATGCATGTTTAGGTGTAATAAATATGCATGTGGGCCCAATTCTATTTAATTGGGCAATTTTCATATTTTGGCCATTTCGAGTATATTTGGCATATATGTGGTATATGTGTGGTATTTCATTATTATTTGGTTATGCTAGGGTTACTCAGCACGAGACAATCCTAAGAAGCAAGCTAGTGGGAAAGTCACAACGGGAACTATACTTGACTCCGAGTGAGTCAAAGGGTATTTAGCACATTACTGAGATATTGGGTAATGGGAATAAATATTTGATGATAAATTGGGAGTTAGTGAGATCAGTGGGAAATTCTGGGCATTTTGACTATTTTACCATGTGGGGAGTTTTCGGGACCCCGAGCATTAGGATTTTCTTGAGGTTACTTAAGCTTATAGTAACCTGTTAGAATTATAAAAGAACATTCAGAACGTTCTCTCTTCCCTTTCGTTCCCTTTTCGACACCCGATCACATTTTCGAAGAAAACTTGAGTTCTAGGACTCAAATTCAAGCGAGGATCGAGGCATAGCAATTCTAGGGAAGATTAGAAGCTTATTATCCAGAGGATTCAGCGAGAAACGACATAATCAGAGGTAATCCAAGTTTTAAGTTCTTCATTTTTAAAGTTTTTAAGCTTTGATTGGATTTTATGTTTTGGTGAGTTTTTGGATGAATTGAAGCTTGGGTTTCGTTGGTTTGGGAGATTAGGATGTTTAGGAACTTTAATTTTGAGATTTGGATAGGTTGGGGTCAGATTTGGAGCTTTGAAGCTCAAAGAACACAAAGAAAGAAGCCCAGAAATTCGAAGTTCTTATTTAGGCGCTGTAGCTCTAGGTTGGTAGCACTACATCGCTAGGTGCTCTGTTTTGGGGGTTTTGATTCTGCTTGTAGCACTATAGCGTCCATAGGTAGCGCTACACAGTCTTCAGAATGGGATTTTTTGGTACTTTTTGGGGTTTTGACTCGAGGGCTCGGGGGATGATTTCACCACCCTGTTTGGTGGGATTGGAGGTCCCGAGAGCGCGGGATTGGTCCCAGGATTTGGGTTTTGGAACTTGAACTCATTGAAACACCGTTTATGGTTCTGACTAGGTTATCGCTAGGAGCTTGCAAATAGGATCGTGCTCGAGGGTTGTTCATTGGTAACATGTGCTTGGATCAAAGGTAAGAAAACTACAGCCAATATGTGATGCATAAGATACATGTGATTAGGGCATGGCATGAAGGTTGAATATGAGATTGATCAGAGCTTGAGTTTCTGTAATGTCCATGATCATAATTATGCTAGTGAATGTTGAGTAAGCATGTTGAATGCCCTGTATTTGGATATTTGACATATGATATATGCCTGAGTACATTGCTTACTTGTGAGTGGAGCTGACTCCATAGTCAGGATTAGCAATGGTGTCAATATTGACTATGAAGTTGTGATTTATTAGTCAAGTTCGGCAGTAGTACTGAGCATTGGTCGTATGGAATTGACCTATGAGTCAAGAACGGTATTAGCGTGTTTAACGCAAGCCGAAAAGATTAGATCTAATCGACATAAGCATTATTGTCACAAGCATGAAATGCTTGACCAACCTTAAGTTCGATGAAATCAAAAGCGCTTGTCTAGTCTAAAGGCTAGTTACTTAGAGCCAGGGCCAAAAGGCTTAGGTGACTGTAACGTCACATGGCTGGGGGTGAAGAGCTCAAGTTCGTAACTCCATAGTCACTCATCTGATTAGGGTGCGGAGCCTAAGTTTGTGACTCCACAGTCACTCATCTGTTTAGGGTGCAGAGCCTAAGTGTGTGACCCATTAGTCACCTATTTTAAGATGGACACATTAGCCATCTATTCCCAGGTTGGCTTGATAGTCATCCATACAGGAGGGCAGGGGCCACAATCATTTATTTGGACTTGCTTGCATGCATGAATAAGGCTATTATTGCTAGGCATGCTTGTTGTGGTTTAGTGATATGCTATTACCTGTTTGTGAACATGTTGAGTTTTCTTGCTGAGCTTCGGCTCATAGGTGCTATGTGATGCAGGTAAAGGCAAAAGAAAGCTGGACCATCATTGAGTTGGAGATCTTAGGTGACGATGTTTACATATGCGGCTGCTCGACCGCCACGGCCGAGGGTTTAAAGAGGAACTAGGGATAAACCCTATTTTGCCGCTCAGGTCGGCTGGTTGTAAATATTTTATTATAATTAACCTTTTAAATATATTTTTTTAGGATCCCAATGTATATAGTGAACATTTTAGTTAAATGTTGTATCTTAACCAAAACTTTTAACCCTAAATCGTTAATCATACTTAGTTACACGATTATGGCCAAATGGCTCGATTAGCTAGTTTATCATTGTTTAAAATGCACAACGTAACGGTCCCTGGGTAGTAGGGCGTTACATTGGCCTTCCCAGGGTGATAGAGGATTTCACAATCATAATCCTTCAGCTGATGTGATGCATAGGCAATCATCTTTCCTGTCTGCATAAGTACACAACCTAGACCCTGCCTCGAAGCGTCATAGTAAACTACAAACTTGTTTCAATCTGTAGGAAGGCTCAAAACCAGAGCAGTGATCAAACTCTTCTTGAGCTTCTGGAAACTGCCTTCACACATATCTGACCATAAAAACCTCTGATTCTTGCGTGTCAACTTTGTCAACGGTGACGCAATCTTGGAGAACCCTTCCACAAAGCGTCTGTAGACCCTGCTAAACCTAAGAAACTCCTGATCTTTGAAGCGTTCTTCGGTCTTGTCCAATCTCTAACCGCCTCAATCTTCGCTGGATCTGCCTTAATTCCATCTTTACTGACTATGTGACCCAAGAAAGTCACACGTGGCAACCAAAACTCACATTTCTTGAACTTTTCATACAACCTGTGTTCTCTCAACCTCTGTAGTACCAATCTGAGGTGATGCTCGTGCTCTGTCTCTATCCGAGAGTATATCAATATATCGTCAATAAAGATGATCACAAACTGGTCCAGGTAGTCTTTGAATACCATGTTCATCAAATCCATAAATGTTGTCGGGGCATTAGTCAATCCAAATGACATCAACAAAAACTCATAATGCCCGTACCTGGTGCAAAAAGTTGTCTTCGGTATATCCTCCTCTCTGATCCTCAGCTGGTGATCACTAGATCGAAGACGTATCTTAGAGAATATCGTTCTACCTTGCAACTGGTCAAACAGATCATCAATCCTTGGCAGAGGATATTTGTTCTTGATAGTTAACTTGTTCAGCTCTTTGTAATCGATACTGTAACGCCCTGGTTACCCCAGAACAGTTACAATGAACGGTGGACCGGAAATTTGACCCGCTACCCGAGTCCTTTGGTCAAAAACGTGCTCTAAGTGTAATTATCAGGTTAAGGTGGAAAACTAATAAAAAGGAAATGGATATTTTCATTACAAACTACTCTGCAGAGCTAATCAAAACATTTACAAGTTGTTCTCAGTACAAAATGGTCATTACAGTTTTAAATTTACAATCACGCCGACCTAAGCGACAAAAATAGGGTAAACCCCCTAGTTCCTCTGAGAACGCCTTGGCCGTGGTGGTCAAGCGGCCGCATATGTACACATCACTACCTAAGCTCTCCACTCAAGGCTGGGTGAGCTTTTCTTTCCCTTTACCAGCACCACATAGCACCCATGAGCCAAGGCCCAGCAAGAAAACGCAATAAAGCATGATATAATATCAACAATGATCATAATAATCATTCAGGACCATCAGTCCAAACAAATAGGTGACTATCGCAAGAGTCACTAATTACAGGGACAGCACCCTCCAGCCATGTGACGATAGGGTCACCAGGGCTTAACAGATAAGTGAGCCTTTCATAAGTTTGGAACAGGATAGGTGTATGGTGAATAGTCACCAACATAACCTCCCTCATGACCATAGAGTCATAACCTTGGAACAGTGTTCCCTAGCCATGTGACAAACAGTCACCCGGGACATGTGCCCTGGCTCTGAATAACTGGTCTTAGACCAGACAAGCGCTTATAAGTTCATCGACCTTAGGGTCGGTCCAGCATTAATACCCCATATGAGTCATTCTTTGTTGATATCGATTAGATCTAATCTTCATTTGGCTCGGTGTTCGTGATGCTATGCCATTTCTGACTCTTTAGGTCAGTGTCCCTGACTAATCAGTACATATACAAGTATTCAACATTTTCTAGCATTTAATAGGCAATCCATGTCCACATTTATCAATCAACATGCCTCAATAATAATCACGCATGTCACATATACACAGGGTGCAGTTTTCTTACCTCTTGTTCGAGTGAAAATTAATATAAGAATGACCCCTGAGAACGATCAATCTTTTAATTCCCTGGCGGTTACCTGGTCATAACCAAAATATAGGGTTCATCAATGAAAATGATAACAAAGGGTTCCCAAACCAAAACCTAGCCTCCGAGACATCGAATCCTACTAAACCGGGTAGTAGGATCGATCCCGAGGCCTAAGGCTTGAATCCCCAAGCTAAAAACACATTTCTGGCCAAAAATGCCCTTATGGGCCGCGGGTCACCTCTCTGACAAAGGCATTTTTGCCCCAAAATGCCATCATAGGTCGCGGCTCACCATAGCCATGTCGCGGCCCTTTACGCAAACCAGCAAACACCAACTTTCTTCCCCTGCGTTTTTCCTTGAAACCAATCCTTCAAACTAGCTCCAAACCTCATCCCAACACTCAATCCAACCCCTAAACATCATCTATATCAAACCCTCATCAAAACCCAAGTTAAACATCAATCAAAACTTCCATTAATCCAAACTATCCCCAACAAAATCATAGGCTGAAAACTAAAAGAAAACAGAGGAAAACCAGAAAACTTATGGCTGAAACTCACCTTAAACTTGAGATTAAATCCCCTTCAATGGCTGAACCAACTCTATGAACTCAACCCCTTGATTTCCTAGCTTGATTCCTCAATTTGGGCTCAAAAACTCCAAAGGAGAAATGAGGGAAAAGGATGTACGGGAAGGAAAGTTCTTTGCTTTGTTTTTGTTCTATTTTCTACAGCCATCTAAAGTCTCATATACATCCAAACCAAATGACCTAAATGCCCCTAGTTCACTTAAGGTTTCTAAAGCCTTCCCAAGGGCAAAATTGTCATTTCCAACCTATACCGTTAATCATAATTAACGCTCTCCAATTCCCACTAATCTTGATAATCTCCAACACCAATAATTCATATCCCGTTACCCTATAATTCCCGGTAACGCTCTAATCATTAAAACCACCACGAGACTCACTCTGAGCCCCAAGCTTAAGCCTGTTATGACCAAACCGATAATTTATATTTAAAGATCGTCTCATGCCGAATAACTCGAACCAATCCACATTATAATGTGGCCTCACAATATATCATTGACATGCAAACAAATATACAATTATGCCCTCAACGGGGCAAATTACCAAAGTACCCCTGTAAACAAATGTGGACCCACATGCATGCATTTAACATCATATTATAATATAATTCACATGTACATGCATAATGTCATTTAATGGCATAATTAAACAAGTATGGCCCTCCCGGCCTACTAATCCCGCCATTAAACCATATCGGAGAATTCGGGGCATTACAGATACACATCCTTAAATAACCATCTTTATTCTTCACAAAGAAAACTGGTGCGCCCCATGGCGAGAAGCTAGGCCTGGTGAAACCTAAGTCCAACAATTCCTGTAGTTGAACCTTGAGGTCCTTCAGCTCTGCTAGAACCATCCTGTAAGGTGCCCTAAACACTGGTTCTATCCCTGGCACCAAATCAATTACAAACTCAATCTCCCTGTGTGGAGGTAACCCTAGTAGATCCTCTGGAAACACATCCAGAAATTCACAGACTAGTCGGGTCTGTTTTGGTCCCACTGGCATGACCTGAGTGGTATCCACCACGTTGGCTAAGAAAGTTATGCATCCCCCCTGCAGCAGGTCTCTAGCTCTAAGTACAGATATAATAGGTATACGGGGTCCATGCACAGTGCCAACAAAAACAAAGGGGTCCTCACCCTCGGGCTCAAAGGTTACCATCTTCTTCTTGCATTATCGTTGCCCCATACTTCTCCAGCCAATCCATTCCCAGAATTATATCAAAATCAGTCATGTTTAACTCTACCAAGTCAATTGATAACCCCCTGCCATCCACTATAATTAGTAGTGATCTAATCCATCTCTTGGATACCACTAACTCCCCAGTAGGCAACATCGTACCAAACCCCACAGAATAGAAGTCATAAGGTCTACACAACCCATCTATAACCCTACTAGCAACAAAGGGGTGTGTAGCAATCGAATCAATAAGAACAGCATAAAAGGTTCCAGCATTAGAAAACTAACCTATAACTACTAAGGGACTAACCTCGGCCTTTGCTTGGGTCAAAGTGAACACCCGAGCTGGCGTCATGCTATCCACCTTCTTTGGCTCCTCCTTTCTGGCTTTAGGGCAGTCTTTCTTCAAGTGCCCCGTACTACCACAAAAAAAAAAAATAGGACTTTGCCCAACACTCCCCAATATGGCACCTCCTGCACCTAGCACACTATGGGAATGCGCTCCATGTCTTACCGCCACTCTGGCGACCCATCTGTATGCCTCATGGCCTCCTATCCGGCCCTGGAGCTGACGATGTGTCTGGAGTCTTCCTCTTCTGATCATTTGGGCCTCCGCCCCTACCAAAACCTGGAAATGGAGGTCTCGACCTCCTAGAATCCCTACTAGCTGCATTAGCACACCAGATCTTGTTCTCTGCGCTCTCAGCTGTAAGCGCCTTCTCCACGGCCTGTGCATAGGTTGTCACTCCTGACACAATAGTAATACGCACATCCTGGGCTATCATAGGTTGTAGCCCCTGAAGAAACCTCTCTCTTCTGGTCCCATCAGTGGGCACCAGATCCCCGAAAAACTTTGCCAACCTGTAAAACTTCAGGGCGTACTCAGTCACTGTCATGTTACCCTGAAGTAACCTACTGAACTCTTCAGCCTTTGTAGCTTTAACTGCGCCATTATAGTACTTCTCATTGAACAGAGTTCTAAACTCTTCCCACTCCATGGTGGTAACTGCTCTGGTCTGGGATACCACCTTCCACCATATCCGGGCATCCTCCCAAAACATATAAGTGGCGCAGGCCACTCTCTCATTACCACCTACCCTCATAAAATCCAGGATAGTGGTTATCATGGTCATCCACTACTCAGCCTTCAATGGATCTGAACCACCCTAAAAAAACTGGAGGGTGTTGCTTCCTGAACCTCTTATACAGGGGTTCCCACTTATCTCCCCTTACCTGGGGCTAAACAACTGTTGGTACCTACGGCTGTATCACTGTCGACACCGTGGGTTGTAGGTTCCCTACTGGAACCTATTGTTGTCTCAAGAGGCATATCTCTTCTTCTTGCCTCTCTAATTTGGCTTGCATGTCAGCAAGCACCTGTTGCCAGTTTTCTGGAGCTGGCGATGGGGCCTAGCCCTGGTCACTCCCTACACTGGCATGTAACTCTTGGCCAACCAATCCCTCTGACCTTCGAGGATTCATTCTATTACTTAATCCACCCTCAGTAATCAAATCGATCGTTAGGTAAGTAATAACTATACCTCTTGCCGCCTGACGATCCAAGATCAACAGATATCAAACAAGTGCAATGCTAATAAGCATGCCATCACACAATATTTTCATTCATGGTGCTAATAAGCACTTCCTGATATCCATCAGCATCTAACAATGCACATAAACATATCCATGCATTCTCACAATTCTAACATGGCTAATAAGCATGTTCTTTCAATTCCTACCAGGGTTAACAGTGCTAATAAGCATTTCCTGGCCCATATGCAAATAATAGTGTTAATAAGCGGTTCCCTTGCATCCACAAAAAGTAACGATGCTAATAAGCACGTTCTTTATCATTCATGCAGCAGTCAAGGGCCAGGCCCTATCAGATTATCTCATGCTTCCTAATCAAGCACGCAGATAAGGCATTTATATCATGTTTAAACATTTAAACATATAAACACATAATAGTTACCAAACCCTGAGTCGAGCTTGTCTTTAGTGGCAAGTATACATGCCTGACCAGTCTTCAGGAACCCTTAAACCTTGGCAGCTTTGATACCAAGTTGTAACGTCCTCCTAATCCAGGACGGTTACACTGTGTATTTAAAATTGTGTCAGACTTGCTAATCAAGTCATTTGGTTTAAAATGTGTAACCTAAGTTAGTGTCAAGGGTTAGGGTTAAACATTTTGGTCAAATGAACCGTTGACTTTTATTTTAAAAGTTTCAAACAAACATGGGATCCCAAATATTACAACTAAACTTTTTATAAATGTATATACACATAAAAAAGTTACATTCAACCGGCCTAAGCGGCAAAACAGGGCTACAACCCTAGTTTCTCAAAGATATCCCCGGCTGTGGTGGTCGAGTAGCCGCATATGTACACGCCGCCATCGAAGCTCTCCAACTCATGGCTGGTCAAGCTTTCCCTTCCCCTTACCTACACCACAAAGCACCCGTGAGCCAAGGCTCAGCAAGAAAACATAACATGTACATAAATAAAGAACATAAACCTCCAGATACCCATTTACCAAGTCCAGCAATATTAACCTATATATACCATCATTCAGTTACAAACAAGTGGTCATTGGACCAACTTGGGGTCGCTGCCCTAAACAATTGGTTTTAGAGCCAATCCCAGGGCTGATTCCCTAGCAACACCTGGGGCCCTCGCTCTTAGCTCTGAATCACTAGACATAGAACTAGCCTAACCCCCTTGGTTCACCATCGACTATAGAGCCGATCAACGTAATAGTACGTTGCTGGTTTAGGCTTAAGCCTTTCAACCAGCGCGCAGCGCGCTATTGTCGTCCTTGACTAATAAGTCAAGCCCTGATCCAAGGTTACAGACCTTCAACACCGAAATAGATATGGATAGGCATATCCAAACAAAATACGCACATATACATGTTAGTCACATAACACCATCGAATATTCATTTTCACAGTGCTAACATACCTATTGATCGGGACCTCATGCTCTAACAATAAAGTTCATTCAACAATTATAAAGCACTTAAGTAAGTATCAACCAATATGTGAAGCAATAGCTTAAACAAAAATATCCTCGGGGCCCAAGCCCTAGTCACAACAAACGATAACAGTCGGGCCAAGCCCTAATCACAACAAATGATAACAGTCGGCCAAGTCCTAACCACGACAAATGATAACAGTCGGGTCAAGCCCTAATCACATATAACACGTATTGGGTGAAATTTTCTTACCTCGGGTTCGAGTAAGCGTAAATAAGAACGACCCTCGAGCACGATCCCAATTTCAAGCCCCTAGCGTACCCTCTACTAAAGACAAGCTACAACAGAATTAATCCCCCAAGTTTTAAGCTTCAATTCTCTGATTTATAGTCCAAAAATCCCTTAGTTCTTCAATGGTTTACTTTGGAAAGCTTTGAGAGCACAGGAGTGAAAGAGAAGGAGAAAGAGTCGGTCAGTAGTAGCCTCTAGGTGTTCTTTTGTGTCTTTTTTGTCTTTTGTTTCCTTAAGCTAAATGACTTTAGTCAAACCAGAGGCTCGGGGTACCAAAAACGCCCCCGAGGGGAAAATGGTCAAATTCCCGAATATTCCCTCCTAAACTTTCTAACTTCAAATATATCTCTAGTTATTTATTTCCATTACCCGATAACACAATTAAATACCTAATACCCAAAATACCCCTTGACTCACCCCCGAGTCGGGTATTGAGTCCCGTTGTGACTTTCCCGCTAACTTGCTCCCTAGGATCGCCTCGTGCCGAGTAACTCAAATAAACCCACATAATAATGTGGTCTCACACATATATCACATATATGCACGTAAATACACATTTATGCCCGCAACGGGCCAAATTAACAAAAGTGCCCTTCTAATAAGAAGCGGGTCCACATGCATATTTAATATCTCTAAACATGCACAACTAATCTCATTATCACATATTCCACATAATTACGATAAAAATAACAAATATGCAATATAACTCCATATATTGTCATCCTGGCCCCCTAATCAAGGTCTTAAGCCTTATTAGGTAATTTTGGGACGTTACAGATATTGTTATTGCGAAAAGTTCATTTGAACTTAAATATCACTAGAGAAGTTATGGGAACAGAATATTTTCAAAGAAACTAGACTGCTGAGGTAGGGGCTAAACCCTCCTAGTATTCTTTGGAAATTATCTAGTAGAGATATTTGTATTTGGGGTTGGATAAATACTCAATAGAAATATTCTATGAGAGGCTAGACCATGAATGGTTGGGTTTTTGACCCTTCCAGGCTAACCTGAGAATTTTCTTTAAGTTTGATCTAAGCAAACCCGTATAATTTTTCGTTGTTAGGAAAATAACACAATTGGTTTTGTGATTTCAGAAAAAATGACAACTGAAGCAAACCAAAATGGCAGGAATAATGAGGTGACAGCTGAGTCACCATCCTTGACAGTTCAAGCTCATACCCAATGGGGTTCTGTTGTATTCGCACAAACCATCCTCTGAGAGCTGGGGAAATACTTGAAAAATTCAATGGACAGAATTTTAAAAGGTGGGAGCAAAAAATTGTTGTTCTATCTAACTATGATGAATCTTGCGAGATTCGTTATTGATGATGAAAAAAATCTCAAAGAAGATGAAAAAGATATCAATGTCATTAAGACTGTTAAAGACTGGATAAATGATTTTTTTTCTCTGTTGAAACTACATTTGAATGGTTTAGAAAACTCTTTGTATGGAGTCTTTGATACAAAGAAAACAGCTAGAGAACTATGGGAGTCCTCGGAAATATACATCTGAGGATGCTGGTGCAAAGAAATTTGTGGTTGGACGGTTCCTAGATTATAAAATGGTAGATTCCAAATATGTGAGTAGTCAAGCTCAGGAATTCCAAATTATCTTGCATGAGATTCACTTTGAGGGTATGATCCTAAGTGAGACCTTCCAAGTAGCTGCATTGATTGAAAAGCTACCCCCTGCTTGGAGGGAGTTCAAGAGCTACCTGAAGCACAAACGAAAAAAGGTGAGCATTGAAGAATTGATTGTTAAACTTTGTATTGAAGAAGACAACAAGATTTATGACAAAGAAGTTCTAAACAAGATGTGGCTAAAGCCAATTTGGTGGAACAATGTCAAGATTCAAAGGGAAAGAGAACTACAAACCCAATGATAAATGGTTCAAGTTTTGGGCAAAAGGACGAATCTCCAAAAAGCCATTCAAATTTCTTGGTAAGTGCTTTAATTGCAACAAGTTAGGTCACAAGTCCACGGATTGTAGACTGCCAAAGTAGAAACAAAATAATGAGGCTAACATGGTGGATAACATCTCCAGGGATGTTGATCTAATAAATCTATCAGCCATGGTTTCTAAGATAAACCTAGTCAATTCCAACCCAAAGGAGTGGTGGATTGATACTGGTGCCACTCGGCATGTATGCTCAGATAAGAGTTTGTTCAAATCTTCTGAACAGGTAGTTAATGGCAAGAAGCTTTTCATGGGAAACTCTGCCACATCTCAAATTGTAGGTCAAGGAAGTGTGATTCTGAAAATGACTTTTGGAAAGGAGCTGACTCTAAACAACGTGTTGTACGTACCAGAGATCCGTAAAAACCTAGTGTCTGGTTCACTGCTGAACAAACACGGATTCCGTATGGTATTTGAGTCAGACAAAGTTGTTATGTCCAAAAGTGGAATGTATGTGGGAAGGGGTTATGTAACTGATGGGTTGTTTAAATTCAATGTAATGGTTGTTAAACCAAATATCAATAAAGTTAATAACACTTCTACTTATTTGCTTGAGTCTTCTAATGTTTGGCATGGTAGACTAGGACATGTTAATTATGATACTCTACGGAGATTAATTAACTTGAATCATATACCAAAATTTCATATTGATTCAAATCATAAATGTGAAACATGTGTTGAGGCGAAACTAACAAGGTCATCTTCAAAATGATTGAAAGGAATAATGAACCCCTAAATTTAATACATATCAATGTATGTGATTTAAAATTTGTTCAAACAAGGGGAGGCAATAAGTATTTTATTACTTTTGTCAATGATAGCACTAAATATTGCTATGTGTATTTGCTAAAAAGCAAAGACGAGGCTATAGAGAAATTTGTTCTCTATAAGACCGAAGTTGAGAATCAACTTAACAAAAAGATTAAGGTGTTGAGAAGTGATCGAGGTGGTGAGTATGAATCGTCATTTCTTGAATTATGTGCTAGACATGGAATCATCCATGAAACCACTGCACCTTATTCACCTCAGCAAAATGGTGTTGCGGAATGGAAAAATCGTACATTGAAAGAAATGATGAATGCAATGTTGATTAGTTTTGGATCGCCTCAAAACATTTGGGGAGAAGCTGTCTTGTCAACTAATCATCTTTTAAATAAAATACCCAAAAAAAAAAGAAGATAAGATCCCTTATGAGTTATGGAAAGGAACAAAACCTTCCTTCAAATACTTAAGAGTGTGGATGTAACGCCCTACTTCCTTAAAGTCGTTACTAAGTGAGTTTAAAACGTGCAGTTAACTCGCTAATCAAGATTTTTCTTCAAAAGTGTAATTAAACCATAAACAGGGTCTTATACGTTGAAAATAATTCCATTCATTGAAAATCATAAAGCGTTTAACATTTGGGATCCCAAAATATAGTTTAGAAATATTTACAACTAAAAAATATAACTAAAGTCGGCTAAACGACAAAATCTAGGTTTAGTACAGTCATCTCCCAAAAATACCTCTGGCCGTGGCAGCCAGGCAGGCTAAAATGTACGCGCCGCTTCACACTCTCCGTACTCCTGGTTGGTCAACTCTCCCCTTGCCCTTACCTGCATCACAGAGCACCCGTGAGCCGAAGCCCAGCAAGAAAACTTTCACAAGCAGATAACATAAGCATATCTATCATCCAGCATACAAATAAACTGCCAATGAGCTAAACACATACGGCCATTCCGTCCCAGGCACTTTACCAAGCCCTGGGTTCATGGTCTACACTGTGAGGATATCCCAGGTATCCTATAGGGTCTTGCCCTGGAAACTCGCACTCCGCGTGCTAAACGCTACTCCCGGCCCCTTTCCGTACTCAGCCTTGCCATTCTCGGCCTTCGCCGTTCTCAGTCCTCGTCGTTCTCATCTCTTGTCATTCGTTCACATATATGCACACATAGCATAATTAAACAAATACTTAAACATGCATAAGCACAATCAATGGGGCTACGCCCTGCAACACAATCAAAATAGGGTTGTGCCCTGCAACACAAACTATAGGGCCTTGCCCTGCTCTACAGGTACAACAGTTCTCTTACCTGTGTCCCGAGCTTTTCAAGCACCGATGCCCCGAGCACAATCCCCTAGTCCGAGCCTCGCTGAAACCCTAGTCACAACGCATCAACAAAATCCATCCATCAAGGTCTAATCCATAAAATATCACTGGGTTACCATTCTAATCCCCGGAACCTTGAATTCTACCAATCCAGGTGATAAAATCCATCCCGAGCCTTAATAATTAGGTTCCCAAACCAAAAACCCACAAAACACCCAACATTTTGAACTAAGGTCGCGGCTTGCCTCAAAATAGAGGCAAAACACCTCCTTGGAAAGAGACATGGGCCGCGGAATGCTTGGCTAAGCACCGCGGCGCGCCTTAAGATCAGAGGCCTCCCCAAGCCTCGCGTGTACACAGGCCACGGCATACCCCTCCTAGGGCCGCGACTCGACCTGCAAACCCAGAAAACCAACCTTTCTTTCAAGTTTTCCCCGAGCTTAACCCCATATCTCACACCCCAAACTTAACCCAACCTCATAATTAAGCCCATAATTCATACCCAGACAGCCTAAACATTCTAACAAACTCATGAACCAATTCTTACACCCATCAAACATTCAAAACCAATCCTAGAAACTAATATATGCATGCCTAAGTTCTAACACCCAACACCACCAGAATTTCAGCTTGTTCATCCAGTTTAAAACTTACCTTTGAGCTTGATTAAATCTCTGAATTAGTCCTCTAAGTTCCAGCTTCTAGCCTCCAAAGTCCAGCTTTGAAATCCTCCTTTGCTTCCAAGAAAATCAGCTTTCTTCCTCCTCTTCTTCTCTTAACTTTTCCTTTCCTCTAGAGCTTCCAAAGGTGATTCCAGCATATGTCTAAGTAAGGAAAACGTGGATAACTTCTCCTCAGCCAAGTTTATCCATCCTTAAAGCCAATTTACCATTTTGCTCCTTAAGCCTATCCTTAACCCCTAAGTAACCCCAAGGGCAATTAGTCATTTACCAAATCCCGTAAGTCCCCGAGGGCAAAATGATTAATTTCCCCGATATTCCTTCCTAAACATTCTATCTTCAAATACATCTCTAAATATTTATTTTCATAACCCGATGACCCTATAAAACATCCAATGCCCGAAATACCCCTCGACTCCCCCTGAGTCGGGTATTCGACCCCATTGTGACTTTCTAGCTAACCGCTCCCAAGGACTGTCTCGGATCGTGCAACGCAGATATATCACAAATATATCACAATATTCACATTTATTACATTTATGCCCTCAACGGGCTAAAATTACAAGCATGCCCCTGATACCCAAACGGGGCCCACATGCATATTTAATTCACCTAAACATGCATTTCTAATCACATATTCATTAAATTCACATGTTAAGACA
Source organism: Humulus lupulus (assembly GCF_963169125.1). Taxonomy (NCBI): domain Eukaryota; kingdom Viridiplantae; phylum Streptophyta; class Magnoliopsida; order Rosales; family Cannabaceae; genus Humulus; species Humulus lupulus. The sequence goes on from NC_084796.1 coordinate 238,212,045, forward strand.
ATAAATCACTTATTGCCCTCCAGGCACACTAATCAAGGCCTTAAGCCTTACTAGCAAATTTTGGTCGCTACAGTGGGGGTGTCTTACCAAAGTGGTTGTACCTTTACCAAAAATGGTAAAAATAGGTCCAAAAACTGTTGATTGCATTTTGATTGGTTATGCACATAATAGTAGCGCGTATCGGTTTCTAGTGCATAAGTTTAAAATATTTGACATACACAAAAACACGATAATGGAATCCAGAAATGTGTCGTTCTTTGAACATGTATTTCCATGTAGATCAAAAGAGGATTCAAGTTCGTTAAAACGAACACATGAGAATATTGCTGAAAATAGTCAGGATCAAAATCAAGAGTGTGAGGATGAACCTAGACGTAGCAAAAGAATTAGATCAAAAAAGTATTTTGGTCCACATTTTCTGACCTATTTGTTAGAAGGTGAACCTCAAAGCTTTGATGAAGCTATGAACTCCACTAAAGGCTATTTATGGAAAGAAGCTATTAATAGTTAGATTGAATCCATACTTCAAAATCACACCTGAGAGTTAGTAGATCTTCCTCCAGGATGTAAGCCTTTAAGGACCAAATGGATTTTGAAGAGGAAAGGGAAAGTTGATGGTTCAATTGATAAATATAAGGCACGACTTGTAATTAAAGGTTATAAGCAACGTGAAAGCCTTGATTACTTTGACACTTATTCTCCTGTGACGAGAATAAAATCCATTAGGATGATACTTGCTATTGCTGCGTTGCACAATCTTGAAGTACATCAAATGGAAGTGAAAACTGCTTTTCTAAAAGGAGATTTAAATGAAGAAATTTATATGGAACAACCCGAGGGTTTTTCCTCCCCAGGACAAGAAAGAAAAGTATGTAAATTGGTGAAATCTTTATATGGTTTAAAGCAAGCACCAAAACAATGGCATGAGAAATTTGACCAAAAAATAATGGAAAATGGCTTCAAAATCAATGAATGCGATAAATGTATTTGTGTTAAAGAAATAGTTAATGACTATGCCATTTTGTGTCTTTACGTAGATGACATGCTCATTGTTGGAAGCAGTGATAAGATGATCAAATCTATCAAGAGTGTGTTGAACTCAAAATTTGACATGAAAGATATGGGTCTAGTAGATGTCATTTTGGGGATTCAAATCTCAAGGACATTTGATAAGATCATTCTAAGTCAGTCACATTATGTGGACAAAATTCTTGAGAAATTCAACAAAGAAGATTCTGGTGTATCTAGAACCCCTGTAGATTCGAGTCTACATTTGTTCAAGAACAAAGGGGAGAATGTCTCTCAGGTAGAGTACTTTAGAATTATTGGAAGTCTAATGTACTTAATGAGTTGTACAAGACCTGATATAGCCTACGCAGTTAGTAAACTGAGTAGATACACGAGTAATCTAGGGTCTGACTACTGGAAAGGAATTACAAGAGTACTTAGGTACTTGCGATTTACTCGTAGCTATGGGCAGCACTATACTAAATATCCAGCAATACTTGAAGGGTATTGTGATGCTAATTGGATATCTGATATGAAAGATTCAAAGTCTACGAGTGGATATATGTGTACACTCGGTGGTGCAGCTGTATCATGGAAATCTTCTAAACAAACTGTAATAGCCAGATCCACGATGGAATATGAGTTTATTGCCTTAGACAAATGTGGTGAAGAAGTTGAATGGCTTCGTCAATTTTTAGAAGATATTCCAAAATGGCCTAAACCAGTGCCAGCTATTGGCATACATTGCGATAGTCAATCTACAATTGGTAGGGCACATAATAATTTGTATACTGGTAAGTCTAGACATATACGTCGTAGACACAATATCATTAGACAACTACTCTCAACTGGAGTTATCTCTATTGACTATGTGAAATCAAAGGATAATATTGTGGATCCGCTAACCAAAGGGTTAAATAGAGAGTTGGTTGAAAAATCATCAAGGGGAGTAGGACTACTAAAGCCCATGAATGAAAAATCAATACAGTAGACACCCAACCTAGTTGATTGGAGATCCCAAGATCTAGGTTTAAAGGGACAACTAAAACTGTAATGACTATGTTGGATCACTGTGGGGTTAATCTCATTGTCCATTCCTATGATGAAACAATGATAACCGTAAGGAAAAGGTTAAGTTATGCTTTTAATGATTTCTTATGTGTCAAAATGTCGAGCAAAGTAATACAGGTTACTCTTAATTAAGAAAATCACCTATGTGAGAGAGAAGATGGGTCACTTCTATAGGAATTGTTTACCGAGATTTTCGGAAACCACACTAATGGATATTAGCTAAGAATAACGATATGGAGAGTAGAAGATTAACACAGGGTTTTTACGTGGTTGGGGCGTTAATAAGCCTTAGTCCACGAGTCAGTTGTATTGGAGCTTGGAAAGTATTTTACAATGGAGTTCTCTCTATGTTTTGACAGAGTAACTGTATATCAGTCGAAGAGAGATCCCTTTCCCAGTGTTCTATTGCCTGTATTTATAGGCTCATGGGAACACTGGGTCTAGGCCGAGTATGACCCGGGCCCATCAGAGATATGGATACTCTTGACTTCTCGGGTAGAAGCCCAATGTAAAAGATAAAACATATATAGATTCAAGACTAATTAAGGCCCAATAGGGTGGCCCAAGAACTATATTTCGCCCGACAAAATGGTGCTTTTGGTCTGGGCACTTCGAGTTACGAGGCAGATTCAGGGGACAAGACCAGTCAAAGTACTTGGCAGTGCAGGTCTGAAACAGCGGTGTGCAATCCCGAGGTGGCCTTTTCCGCAGGTGAAAAGTGTGGACAATCCCCACGCGTCGTGGGGCGGCTTCAGGGTCACGGATGCTTTTCCCTGCAAACAGGGAGGACCTGATTCGGGTTCGTTTACCTTTGTCCCTCTTCGTTTACCACAGGCCCGAACCGTTTACCAAGATCCGGGACCGTTTTACATGTACTTCAACGGGGATCTGAGCTCTGTACATCTCCCGGACAACTGTCCTGGATCACCATCCCGGACGCCTTCCAAAACAAGAATCGCACTAAGGCCGCCCTCCTTGGGTATTCCTGGCCCAAGCGGCTTGGGCCGACCATGGGCCTGGACCACCGTCTCGGGCCCACGTCAGGAAATGGGGACAACAGGAATTGAATAGGGCTCAATTCCTGGAATATCTCTTGCAGAACCAGGGAAATGTTTAGGGCCAAAAACGAACATAATATTGAGAACCAAAATATGTCAAGAAAGATTCATGTGTGTGGTATATCATCGTTTACACAAACGGCAGAACAATTCAAAGACACAAACGTCTACTGACTAGCCAGTAAAGTAAATATACTTACACAAGGGAAGGTTCAAAAGATAACACCTACCTATCCTATGTGGGTTTCTAACGTTGAACTCTATCACCTAGGTCTAATTCTTTTGTTGTTTTTCCTTGAGTCAGTTTTTCATTCATGTGGGGGATTGCTATAATTTTGTGTTGAATTGAAAAACAAATGGAATTTTAGTCCCACATTATTTATAAGAGGGTTTTCTCATCTTACGTAACCTATATAAATGGGTATAGGCTGAGTAGTTTAGGAATATAAAAAAATTCCTTAACAATTAGATTAAGGTATATAATTATATCAATTTATTTTGTTAACGTTATTGTTCCTAGAGGTTGACAAAGAGGATGATTTTGTATTATAGGTTGACAAAGAAGATGATTTTGTATTATAGCTTCCTAATTTTTCCATCTGTTTCTTCAATGCCTTCTTCTTAAAACCCTTATGCTTTCTTGAAACCTCGATTAGTTTAAAAATTAGATATATATTTGAATTAATGAAACCTCGATTAGTTATTAAATTAGATATATATTTATATATATAGTCTAACCCAAACATAAGAGTTTATTACTTTATTTAGGATTTCGCTAATCAAGATTTGTGACTCCTAAAATTTCTTCGATGCCTTCTTCTTAAAACCCTGGTGCCTTCTTAAAATCTCAATTAGTTTAAAAACTAGATATATATTTGAATTAATGAAACCTCGATTAGTTATAAATTAGATATATATTTATATATAGTCTAACCCAAACATAAGAGTTTATTACTTTATTTAGAATTTCGCTAATCAAGATTTGTGACTCCTAAAATTTCTTCGATGCCTTCTTCTTAAAACCCTGGTGCCTTCTTAAAATCTCAATTAGTTTAAAAATTAGATATATATTTGAATTAATGAAACCTCGATTAGTTATAAAATTAGATATATATTTATATATAGTCTAACCCAAACATAAGAGTTTATTGCTCTATTTAGGATTTCGCTAATTAAAATTTGTGACTCCTAAACTTAATCGGACTTTATTATAATGTTTCAGTAGGTTTTAATATGTTCTTATTATTTTTTTGACTTTAAATTTAATTTAAATATACAGCTCATTACTACCTTATTTGTTGGGATAGGATATGCATTTTTCAAATGTTATCATAATAAAAATATCCCACATCTAATTTTATTTTATTTAAAAAAATTAAATTCAAATACCACACACAAAACTAAATATAAAATCTAAAGAAATAATAAAAAGAAATATACTGTCAAGACAATGCGTTGAAGGTGTTAATTTGGTCCTGTGATGATTAATAATCAAGACTAAATAAGACTGAGTTTTTGTGTATTGATTCATAAAAAAATGTTTTTATTTATATATAGAGGAAAAAAAAAACCTAATCTTAGATATTGTTTAGTTTAAAAAAATAAATTTAAATCTAAAATTTAATAAAATCTTGAATTTAAACTGTTGATTTTTTTTTTTGAATAATTTTTTTGGTCTTAATATTTTCTAAATCGCTAATAAAACAATTACATTGTCGCAAATATAAAGCAAAACTGATATGCGTGAATCTCAAAGACCAAAAGCCAAAACAAACTCCTAAAAACACATATTACATAAAAATAAAAAAGCGAATAGAGAAATTATAAGACTAAACAATTTGCTCAATTGAACTTTAATGCCTTAATTAAGCAAATACCATAAACAAAACCAAACATCCTTGTTTTGGACAAGAATAGGAGGAAAAAGACGTATACTCTTTCATACAAATTAAGAAAATGGTTGTATTTATTATACTACGTGGTTTGCATATAACTTTTAGAGAAGAAATTAGCCTCTAATAAGACAGTTTCCAAGTAAAAGAAACACTAGTCGGATAATATATCTGTATTATATATATATATATATATATATATGGAACTACTACAACGCATTTTATTTTTTAATACCGATGCATTATTTTTTTATTTTCGGCACCTGGATAGATATAATCTCAAATTTTTTTATGTGACAGTGTACATTGTAGGTATTTAGAATATCCTGCAAATTTTTAACAAATTCTGAATAGTTTACGAAGCCGAAATCAGAGTTCAAACTATCAAATATTACACGCGTACACAAAAAAACAGGCACGGGTGCAACAGACAGTTTAGACCATGTTTCAGTACCATAATTTATTCAGAATTTCTTAAAAATTTGTAAGATGTTCTAGATAGCTATAATGTACACCATCATATAAATTTTTTTGGGATTATAACTATTCAGGTGTCGAAATAGAAAAAGAATGCACCGGTGTTGCAAAAAAAATGAGATGCATTATAATCGCTGCCTATATATATATATATATATAAAAATGGATTACCTAATGTGTTTTTTTCTTATTTTGTTTTTCCTTTGTTTCTTACATATTTTTATTATTATTTTCTTTTGTCTTTTTCATTTTTTTAAAGTTATATATATTTTCCTTTACTAATTAAATTTACCACAAAAAGTATATATCTATAACTTTTTAATTTACTTTATACTTGCTTTTATTTTTCATATTTGTATATAATCATAAATATTTTTTGTATTATGTTATATATATATATAAGTCAAATTAAAATATATGAATATTGAAACATATAAAATATAGTTCATGCTTTGTTTAAACTGAATCAAAATGTATCGCTCAATCAATTTTCAATTTTCAATAATTTATAATTATTAATTAATTAAAAATATAATACATTTTGTAAGATATTATTTAAATCCTTTTATTTTCAAATGGTAAGTGAATTTATTACTATTTTTTATATAAAAATTGAATATAAACTAGGTGTATCAATAAAATCAAATAATTTTCTAAAGTATGAAAGAAAATCTAATTATTTATTTATATGAACATAATATTATAATTTTGTGTTGACGCCGTTTTTCGTCAACTTAAAATGTAGAACACGTAAACAGTAAAAACTATGGCAAGAATAACACAATAAAACAAGGAGAGCTTTTTATGTGGTTCAGTAGCTAACTCTGCCTAGTCCACGAGTCTGGTATTCTCCCAAAATTTGGTTAACCACTAGCTGGGAGTCGCTGTAACAATGTATTGCTTTAGCATTGAGCTCCTTGGCTATAAGAAGTCCCGCCAGTAAAGTCTCGTATTCGGCCTCGTTATTTGATGCGTTGAAGTCAAATCCCAAGGCAGAATGAAATATGCTTCCTGCAGGAGTGATCAAAATTACTCCTGCCCCCGATCCATTTTCATTAGATGACCCATCAACGTAAAGTTTTCACAGCTCGTGGGCCGGGGTTATAATTTCATCGTTGGTCATGCCAGTACATTCCACTATAAAAGTCTGCCAAGGCTTGTGCCCTAATGGTTTTCCTTGGATGATAGGTGATCTTGAATTGCCCGAGTTCAACTGCCCATTTAAGAAGTCGACCTGAAGCTTCTGGCTTAGACAAGACTTGTCTTAGTGGTTGATCAGTTATACATGGATGGGGTGTGCTTGAAAGTAGGGTCGAAGTTTCCGAGATGAGTGAATTAAGCTGAGAGCTAGTTTTTCCATCAAGGGGTATCTCGACTCTGCCCCCAGTAACCTTTTACTTGCACCTTTTCTTCCTTTCGTACGAGCATTGCACTTATGGCGTGCTCGGTAGTGGCAAGATATAAGTATAGCACTTCTCCCGTAATAGGTTTTGATAAGATAGGGGGTTCTGCGAGGTTTTTTTTAAGCTCCTAGAAGGCCACCTCGCATTCTTCCGTCCATTCAAATTTCTTGCCTCCCCTCAACAGGTTGAAAAACGGAAGACAACGATCTGTAGATTTCGAGATAAACCTACTTAATGCTGCCATTCTGCCGGTCAAACTCTGGACATCTTTGTGTTTTCGAGGTGAGGGCATATCAATCAGGACCTGGATCTTGTCTGGGTTAGCTTCTATTCCCTGAGCATTTACAATGAAACCGAGGAATTTTCCTGAAGATACCCCAAAGGAGCATTTCTGGGGGTTAAGCTTCATGTTATATTTCCGGAGCACGGCATAGCATTCTTCGAGATCATCAACATGGTTATCGTTAAGTTGAGACTTGACTAACATGTCATCAACATAAACTTCCATGTTGTTCCCTATTTGCTCCGAGAACATCATGTTTACGAGCCGCTGGTATGCGGCTCCAGCATTTTTGAGCCTGAATGGCATGATGTTATAACAATATAACCCTTTATCTGTTATGAAGCTCGTATGTTCCTGGTCAAGGGCATGCATGGCAATCTGGTTATATCCAGAATAGGCATCCATGAATGACATCAGTCCATGCCCTGCCGTGGCATCCATGAGCTGGTCAATTCGTGGTAAAGGAAAGCAATCCTTTGGGCATGCCTTGTTGAAGTCTGAATAGTCAATGCAGGTTCGCCATGTCCCATTGGGCTTTGGGACCAGTACCGGATTGGCGACCCAATCGGGGTAAAAAACATCCCTAATGAATCAGTTTGCTTTTAACCTGTCGACTTCTTCTTTTAGTGCCTTTTTTCTATCGTCGTCCAGTTGTCTTCGCTTTTGTTGCTTCGGTGGGAAGCTTTTATTGATATTTAGCGCGTGGCTCACTATATTCGGACTTATTCCTACCATGTCCGAATGTGACCACGCAAAGACATCCTGGTTTCTCTTTAAAAAGCAAATTAATTGCTATTTAGTCTCTTCGCATAGATGTTTCCCGACCTTTACCGTTTTCGAGGGATCTGACTCTTCGAGCTTGATCTCTTCGAGCTCCTCTAATGGTTCGAGATCAGCTTTTTCTTCCACTCTCGGGTCGATCTCTTAATCTATCTCCAAGACTGTCCCGTCCTTATTCTGAATAACGACGAATGCTTGTTCGCTTGCCTGTTTCTTTCCTCTTACGGAAATGCTATAGCATTCCCTTCCAGATAACTGGTCTCCCTTCAGCATCCCGATGCCACTAGAAGTTGGGAACTTGATGGCCATATGCCTTACAGACAAGACTGCCCCCAACCCTACCAAGGCGGGTCTCCCGAGCAACAAGTTGTAGGCCGATGGCAGATCCACTACTACAAACTCCATCATCTTGGTTACTGAGACCGGGTAGTCTCCCAAGGTTACCGGGAGTTCGATGGACCCCATACAGGCAATCCCCTCTCCTGAAAAATCGTACAAGGTCGTTGCACAGGCTTTTAGGTCTCGAAGCGCGAGTCCCATCTTTTCTAAGGTGGCCTTATAGAGAATGTTCACTGAGCTCCCTTTGTCTATGAGAACTCAATGAACTCTCTTATTCGCAAGCTGGAGAGTGATGACCAATGGGTCATGGTGAGGAAACTGAACATGGGACGCGTCGTCCTCGGTAAAGGTTATCGGCTGAGATTCAATCTTCTGGTTTTTTGGAGCTCTAGGTTCGGGTTCATAAGGAGACCCGTCCCTAGCTTTTAGCTCCTTCACATATCGTTTTTGGGCATTACTGCCCATCCCTGCGAGATGAGGCCCGCCCGAGATGGTTATCACGTCTTCTCCATCAATTGGAGGGGGCCTATCATCTTCCTTTGCTCAGGAATTGTTGTTTCGGGCAGGTTGCAGTGCAACTGCCCTCTGGCTAGTAGAAGCCTGATTATTACTCTGGTTTTTGACATACTGTCTGAAATAACCTCTCGAGATCAATCCTTCGATCTTGTCCTTCAATTGCCGGCATTCATCAGTAATGTGCCCAGTGTCTCGGTGAAATCGATAGTACTTGCTGGAGTCCCTCTTGGACTTCTGATTTCTCATGGGGTCTGGGCGCCTGAAAGGGGCCTGGTTTTCATTAGCCAGGTATATGTTCTCCCGAGGCTCGTTGAGCTCGGTGTACACTTTGTACACGGAGAAATACCTTTCCCCCTTCTTCTTCTTTCCCCCTTCTGCCTCGGGGTTACTCCCTTTGTTTTTCTTTCTTTTGGAAGGGTTTTCTGCAGTAGGCTTTGAAACTAGTGGGTCTGTCGAGGTTGAGGCAGAGTTTACGTTTATCGTTGTAGTTACGGGCTGAGAAGTCATAATCAGTGTTGACCTCACCTCCTCTGCATTGACAAACCTCTGAGCTCGCTTATTAAACTCGGTTAAGGACCTCACCGGTTTTCTCTGCATATCGTCCCAGAGAGGACTTCCCGGCATTACTCCAGCTTGGACAGCCATTAGATGACCACTGTCATCCACATTTCGAGCTCGGGCAACTTCTAAATTAAACCTCGTAAGGTATCTTTTCAACGTCTTGCCTAGCTGTTGTCGAACGTTTGGTCAGGGTTGATGCCTCGGGTCTTACCCCGATCATGGCTCTGAACTATTTCTTGAAATCTTTTGATAGCTGATCCCAATAAGTGATTGAATGTCTTTTATATTTTTCGAACCAGCTTTTTGCTGGTCTCGTAAGCGATGCTGGAAATAACATGCATCTGAGCTTGTATCCCACATTACTTGCTCTCATTATGGTATTAAATGTACTCAGATGGCTGTTCGGGTCGGACTTCCCCTCAAAAGGTGGGACATGAGGGATCCGAAACCCTTAAGGAAATGGAGTGTTGGAAATATGGGGAGCGAACAGTTTGAGTTCCTCGTCAGAATCCTCATCCCAACTTCGACCTCGCTCATTTTGCAAAAGCCTAAAGGCCTTTTCCAACTGATCAATTCTTTCTTGAACCGGGTCCGCAGAGGGTCTTGCCTGAAATTGGCTATCATTGATCACAATTCCAAGTTCACGCCTTCGCAGGGGATCTTTGCGCCCATTTAGGTAATCTCTTAGGTCCAGGCTCGATGGGTTACCATTATCCCGATTCTGATTCAAGTGTTCCCGCAGGTCGGAGCGGTTCTTGTGGTTCCCAGTATTTTTTCGACCTCGATCATACATACTGACTGATCTAGTATCTCCTGAGTCGTCACTGGCAAGGCTCGTTGCATGATTATTTCGAGACGGATCTCTTTCATGCTGCCTCGTCTCCACAGTGCGAGACTGAGACATTTGACTTCTTGTAGGCTGGGCGCCTCTCCGTTCCCTAAAGGCTTCTTTATTTCCTTGTTTCCTCCCTACATGCCTTTCCTCATCACCTCGAACTGGCTGAGCGTTCCTGCGAGGCGGTGAGGGGTATCTTATAGGCGATGGAGGGAATCGTATGGGTGACGGTGGATGCCACCCATTTCGAGGCCTAGACGGTCCTGAGTTCGCCCGTGTTGGGTCGGTAACATCCTGCTTGTTACCAGGGATTTGAGTCCGAGCCTCTGTAGGGGCTTGGTTATTCCCAGTTCCCACTGGTAGCTCCGCAGTTGAATTAACCAGAGCCCGAGCTCGAGTACTTCTTCGGGGTCTCGAGGGAGCGGATTGCTCTGCTAGTGCCGGAGGTTGCTCTAGTCTCCTTGTGGCAGCATTTTTTCGAGGTCGCTCACGAGGCCTGCGGGGAGGAACATGCACGTCCCTCGGAGGTGGGGCTTGGTTCTCACGCGGAGGTGGGGGCTGAGCCGCCTGGGCCTCCGCGGCTAACCTAGCCAACTCCTCGTTCTGCTTATTGGCCTCGGCCAACTGTTTTTTCAGCTGTCGGTTTTCAAGTTCCACAATGGGGACGTACCGTTCAGCATTATAGTACATGTCCTCATCCCTTGGGGTTGGAGGTGCTGGAGGTCCCCGAGAATTGGAGGACTCGCTTCTCTCTTCAGTCTCTGGATTTACCATTGGCTGCTTCCCAGGGCGTCTTGGATAGTTTTCTTCAGGAAAGTTTTGATCATTTGCGGCCATAACTGTTCAGGGATCGTACTGCTTAAGGCTCTCAATGAAAGCACCAAACTGTTGACGCCATTTTTCGTCAACTTAAAATGTAGAGCACGTAAACAGTAAAAACTATGGCAAGAATAACACAATAAAACAAGGAGAGCTTTTTACGTGGTTCAGCAGTTAACTCTGCCTAGTCCACGAGTCTTTGTTATTAGAACTTAGGAAATTTCAGGAAATTCTTCAGGGATGAATTCTCCAGAGGTTCCCTCAAGATCACAAAATTTCGGTCATTTACAATGGTACATGACTTCTCTATTTATAGAGGAGATCTCAGAATACTATCCCACACGTTTCCGGAAGTTATTCTGTATATTAATAAATTTAATGGCTTTAAAGCCTGTAACTCCTATATACAAGGAAACGCCCCCTGAAGACCAGGGGGCGTATAACCGACTAGTTAATATCCCTTTATTGTAGGGAAGTTACAATAATAAATATCTCTTGAATGCATGGACCGCGTCTCCTCAAGTGACCTATTAAGCCGTTTGAGATCAGCAATCAGCATCATGTCAGTCTAAGTCTATGAGTAAATTACGAGTTGCATTATTTTCCCAAGACCAGCTCGGAGTGGGTAAATACCACCGAGGCCGCCTTATTTCGAGCTCACACTCATGCCAAGCTCGGTCCACTTGATCCGAGGCTGCCCGACAATGGATATACTCTGATTGTTCTGTTTTTCGAGCTTATAAGGACTTCGAGGCTAACCATCTTCGAGATTGCCACCTGCTTTGAAGATTCGGCGTCTAGATTACGAACATGTATTTTAGCTATCGCGAACTCACACCTGACGGATCCAGCTTTCGAGGTCACAACCTCAAGTCTCGAAATCTGGGTGTAACATTTTGTTTTACATATTTTAAACACAATTGTTACTAATTTATTGTTCAACAATAAATGTGCGATTAAATATTTTGTGATAAATATTTGTTGCCATTTAATTATTACTATTATTATTATCATCGTTATTTTTCTTCAATTTCTTTTTATTTTATTTAATATAAACCTTTTTTCTAGATGAAAAAGAACTAGGCCATACATCATGTTATTATAATTATAATTTTTTTTTTCTAATTACTTCATCAATTTATATAAATATTTTCATTTTTGTTTGAGTTTGAGTTTCAATTTTAAAAAAATTGGCCTGTAAATTCTAATTACCTTATCATTCATAATAAAATTGAGTCATTATTATATTTTTAAGAAAAAATATATTACTTTATATAAATTACATGTTGGGTTATTTTGTAAAGATTTTAAAATTAAAATAGTATGTAGGAACTAATTCAATAGACACGTAACACAAAATATAATTTATATAAAATAATAAATAGACCGTTAATATTTATACAGATTAAATAGACCCTTAATTTTAATGAAATTACATGATTTGGGTTCAACTTTTCAACGAAAAAAATTACTGTACAAAGTATATATTAAAACATTAAAACATCATGAACTAATTTATATATAACACTACAAATTAATTATTGAATTTAGAAAATAAACTTTGAGTCAACCCATAAATCATACAATCTCTTTAAACCAACATGAACTCATTTAATAAACATAAAACTCAACTTGTTTTGGTATTATTTTTTCTATTTGCTATTGTTGTACTTCACTTTTTTTTTTTTTAAGGAAAGATGTATTATATTAATTTATTAAAAAAATAAGTATTCACTAAAACAAGTTGTTTAGATAGATTTTAAGGAAAGAAGTATTATATTAATTTATTAAAAAAATAGGTATTCACTAAAACAAGTTGTTTAGATAATTTAACTTTTTTTTTATTTAGGTTTTTTATTTCCTATTTTTGTATTAAATTAATTAATGAAATATTGTATATTTTAAGTGATTTTTATTTTTTGAACTTATTTCATTATTATTTATTTAAAATTGTAAAATATATATTTAAATATAAAGTATAATTTAAAGTTTTAATATTTTTTTATTAAATTTATCTATTAAAAAATAAATTGTTTTTTAAACTAACAGATTTTCGTGCCTTCGGCATTCGTTGGTGATCATTATTCTTTTGTCGTTTTCATTTTGTATTGTGATTTTTCTTTTATTATTTCCTTCTTTCACACTAATTTACTATATATAATACTACTTTATATAAATATATATATATATCTATTACTATATAATAAAGTTGAATAGTCAAACATTCAACCTATTTTTTCTGCTACCTTGAGATCTTAACTATTAGTTGTATATACATTTTAAGAAATCTCAATCATTCACTGTGGATAAATTAAAGTTCTAATGCTTATATCATAAAAATAAATTACTTTGAAAATTGTGTATTGCTATCTTGTTTATTTTTCATCTTTCTTTGATTTTTCTTCATGAGCTTTATGCGTTTTTCATTTGATCATTTTCTATCTAATGATATTTTAATATTTAGAATAAAATAAAATGAAATGATATGTGCCAAAAAGATTGATTTCCTTGGATAATCTTTCATAGAGATGTGTACAAATATAGATGTACTTAAAGTATTCATTCCATTCTTCCTTCATTTTAGCTTCATTTATTTTAACTAGCTTGTAGATTGAAAAAGCTGATCTTTATCATTTAATTTTTGATGTTATCATATTCACATATTATTGTGTTTATTTTATCATTTTAATAATAAAACTTACAGAATATGTGCTTCGTACTCTTTTCAATTTTTTTATATAATTTAGTAAATAAAATTTGTTCATATTATGTCATATATTAAAACAAAATTTCGACTTTATTCTTTTGTACTTTATTTAAATGCTTACTAACATAATTTGTACTTTTGATGATTTATCAAAATATATAATTATATAAAAATATCTATTAAATTTAATTTTGATTAAAATTATTTAAAAAATAAATTTAATTTTTCTAAATGTATTATTTTTAATTAACGGGAGTATGTGCCTTAGGCACATACCTAAAAACTGGTATATATATAAATGGATAAGCTACTGGGTTTTTTTTTTTTTTGGTTCATCATAGTTTTTGCTTTTGTCATGTATGTTTACTGTTCCACCGCCTTATTTGACAAATGCTCCACCTGGTTTATATATTATATATAATTTCTTTCAAATACAGTATAACTCTATTCAAGAAAAAAAATATATATATCTCTACTATATTGGTCATCCTTTTTTTTGTTGTCCAATTCTATTTTGTCTCTTTATTAAATTTTCTATTTTATATCAATATAAAATATAAAATTTTAATGTCGGGGTCAGAGCTTCAATTAAGCTTTTGCTGTCAAAATAATTGGTTGCTACACCCGGATAAACCCAGATTTGGGCTTGTTGAAGAGAATTTTCAGGACTAAAATCTTTTGTGATAAATTGCACATCTTTTTGTTTTTGTTTTTAATTTTTTTATATTTCTTTAATCATAAAATCATAACACATGTAAAAATTATGTATTACATTATTTTTTCTTTTTCTGAATAATTCAAAATTTGACAGTTATCTTTTATTATTAATATTATTTATATGTTATATTTTTTGTTACATTTACTTATTTTGTCAAGTTTTTTTTTTCTTTTTCTGAAAAATCATCATTCATCATGTAATGTTTTTATACTATTATTGTACACTTTTGTTTTTTCTTAAATTAATTACTCAGTAAAATTTATTTGAATATTTTTATTTTTCATTTTTATTTTTATTCCATTTTTTCTTGTTTATTTTTTAATAGTTATTTTTTAAAAATTACGTAATTAAAATGTGTTCTTTTTTCATCATTTAAATAAATTGACTTTATTAATATAATAAGTGTGTTAGTTTTTTTTTCTATTGAATCTCCTCATTTAAGTTTTACTTTACACCTCATTGGAGTTTTTAAGAATAATTATATCTATGATTAATTGATTTCCAATGTAGTCATTATTTTTTTTTAATGGGAGAATGAGACATTTTATTTCTTCCAAATTAGTAAACTATTTGTGAAGTTGTAAATAGTTTCATGAAATATTTATAAAAATATTAGTTTACAACCAAGTTATTTTTTTGAAACTATGAATTTATTAAACAAAGAAAAATAGTCAGAAAAACAGAGGAGTGGAAAATACTGGGGCTGTGCAAAAAATTTTACAACCCGCCCAACCCGAATAAACCGCCCAAACCAACCTGAAAAAACCGCTAAAAAACACAACCCGAATAAACCAACCAAAATTTAAACCGCCCAATTGTTACATTGGGCGGGTTGAAAATAATTATCAACCCGCCCAATTAAGAATATATTATTTTTAATATATTCAAATAAATATATAAATTAATTAAGTTTTGTTTTAATTTTTTTACTATAAATTTAAAATATTGTTTTAAGTTTAAAAATATAAACTTCACACTATTAGTACTAGTATTTAAAAGAAAAAAATTACAAAAATGTTAAAAAAAAAATACCACTTTTGTTTGGGCGGGTTGACCTGACCAACCCGCCCAACCCGACAAAAAAAAATACAATTTCAGTTTGGGCGGGTTAACCTGACCAACCCGCCCAAATTATTGGACGGGTTAAAATTGTTTTTTTTTCTTAATTGGTGTAATGCCCTGGATTCCCTATTATGGTTAATGGCTGGATTAGTTGGCGGGGAGGGCCATAACTGTTTAATTATGCCATTAAATGTGTTTATGCATGTTTATGATAATTATATTATAATATGATGTTAAATGCATGCATGTGAGTCCACATTTGTTTACAGGGGTGTTTTGGTAATTTTGCCCGTTGAGGGTATAATTGAATATTTGTTTGCGTGTTAATGATATATTATGAGACCACATTATAATGTGGATTGATTCGAGTATTTCGACATGAGACGATCTTTAAACGTGAATTAACGGTTTGGTCATAACAGGTTTGAGATCGGGGCTCGGGGTGAGTCTCGGGGTGATATTTATGGTTATGGCGTTACCGGGGATTTTAGGGTAACGGGATATGAATTATTGGTGTTTGAGGATATTGAGATTAGCGGGAATTGGGAAGCGTTAATTATGATTAACGGGTTAAGCTAAAAGTACCAATTTTACCCCTAGAGTAGCTTGAAAGGCTTAGGATGACACAAGGGTATTTTGGTCATTTTAGGGGTGGATATATGAGACTTAAGTGGCTGTAGAAGGTGGTGGAATAAACAGAACAAAAACAAGGGTTTGCTTCCTCCATTCCCGTACATTATCTTCTTCACTTTTCTTTTGAGGGTTTTGAGTTCTTGGTGGAGGTTCAACCAAGGGAAAAATTAAGGGCTGGATTGGAGACTTGATTTAGCTTGTGAGGGAGGTCCAAAACCGGTTCCAAGATGAGCTTTAGCCACTGGTTTTTATACATGCTCTGTTTTGATTGTTAGTTTCAGCTTTAGAGTTTTGATGTGGGAAGTGTGAATCAAAGGGGGTTTTAGTGTTAGTTTGATTGGGGTTTGATGAGGGTGAGCTAAGGGTGTTATTTGGGGGGTTTAATTATATGTTTAGAGGAGGTTTTATGAAGGTTTGAAGGACTGGTTTGAGAGGGAATCGCACAGGGGGAAAATCTGGTTCGTGCGTGGGCGTTCTAGCTGGTCTGGGCTGGGCGCCGCGGCGCAGCAGCGGTGCGCCGCGACCCTTGGTGTCTGTCAGGAGGGAGCCCTTCTGTCTGAAGGGCGCGCCGCGGCGCAGTAGGGGAGGGCCGCGACCCTTAAGGCCAATTTTGCCAAAATGTGGTTTTTAGCTTGGGGATTCAAACCATAGGCCTCGGGGTTGGACCTAGTACCCGGTTGGGTGGTATTTGATGTCTCGGGGGCTGGGATTTGGTTTGGGAACCCTCGGTTATCATTTTTATTGATGAATCCTATAATTTTGTTATGATCAGGTGACCGTCAAGGAATTTAAAGGTTGATCGTTCTCAGGGGTCGTTCATATAATAACTCTCACTCGAACCAGAGGTAAGAAAACAGTGTATGAATACAGTTGCACCCTGTATAAGTATATGACATGCATGGTTTGATATTGAGGCATGTTGGTTGATATATGTGGACATGGATTGCATATTAAATGCTAGTGAACGCTGATTACCTGCTTGAGACACTGACTAGTCAGGAACCGACTCTAAAGTCGATGATCACGCATTGAATAGCTCTATGGCATTAATGTGGGACCGACCCTAAGGTCGACGAACTTATAAGCGCTTGCCTGGTCTACGACTAGATGACTATAGCCAAGGTATATGACCCCGGTGACCGTTTGTCACGTGGCTAAGGGACGTTGTCCATAGTTTCGACCCTAAAGCCGTGAGGAAGGTTATGTTGGTGACCAATCACCATGCACCTGTCCTGAACAAGTTTATGAAAGAATCACCTATCAGTTAAGCCCTGGTGACCCTATCGTCACATGGCTAGAGGGAGCTATGCTCATTATTGTGACTTTTGGCTATTGTCACCTATTTGTTGGACTGATAGTCCTGACTGGTTATTATGATCGTTGTTGATATTATATCATGTTTTACTATGTTTTCTTGCTGGGCCTTGGCTCATGGGTGCTACGTGGTGCAGGTAAAGGGAAGGAAAAGCTTGGCCAACTTTGAGTGGAGAGCTTGAGCGATGTGATGTACATACAGGGCCGCTTGACCGCCACGGTCAAGGAGTTCTCAGAGGGACTAGGGGTTTACCCTACTTTTGCCGCTTAGGCCGGCGGGGATTGTAAATTTGAAACTGTAGCAACTCTTTTGTATTATGGACATCTTGTAAACATTTTAAAAGGCTCATGAGCAGTTTATTTATTTAATGAAATGTACCCTTTCCTTTTTACTGGTTTTCACCTTAACCTGATAATAACACTTAGATCACGTTTTTAACCAAATGACTCGGGTAGCGAGTCAAATTTTCGGTTCACTATTCACCGTAACTGTTCTGGGGTAACCAGGGCGTTACAATTAGGCAAGTTACGGGTCTTTTTTGCTAACCCGATTATGACATTGGATGGGTAAAAATGTCTTGTAACTCGACCAACCCATTCAATGCTCAGCCCTAGAAAATACATAATAATAATAATAATAATAATAATAATAATAATAATAATAATAATAATAAAAACTTAAATTCAATAAGTAATATATTCATTTCAATTTTCAAGGCGAAGAGAAACAAATTATTAAGGGAAATTTGACTTTTAATGCATTAAGTGATACTGTATAATAAAATTATACCAAGCCAAAAAAACCTTACATTTTTATTCTAGTATTCTTTGGATTCCCAAAAATGCCCCTATCATAAATTTCCCTCTCTTTTTCTCCCATTGTCTTCTCCCTCTCTATCTATCACGTTTTCCCTCTCTATCTCTCAAGCTCTTGTACACACAAAAAATAAGGCAGCTTAATCTATACAAATTTTCGAGCTTGGATTTCAGGGCAAGTTGTGAATCCTTTCAAGGCAAGGACTTCGTTTTGGATTTCATATCAAAAATCGTATGGGTAAGTATATATTTGTTATATGTAGTGAGGAAACTTGTTTATCAACATTGTTTTTGCTATTTCGAACAGATTTGTATATGCCTTCATGTTATATTGTAATTTTTCACTGTCGGAATGAATTTTTGTTCTTTTCTTGGTTTTTTTTTTCTGGGTTTGTTGTCTGTCTCAATAGGACTCGATGGACCTCGATAAACCTCTCATATGTTTATATTATTTGTCTACCTCAATATGCCTCGATGGACCTCAATAAAACCTTCACATCAGGGGGAAATGGGTACCTCGATGGTCCTCGATGGACCTCGATAGAGGCATAGAACTTAATTTATGTAATGTATGCCTCGATGGGATTCGATGAGACTCGATGGGCCTCGATGGGTTGACCTCGATAGTTTGATAGTTTGACCTCGATATGAATCGATTTTATGCTGTTTGATGTTATAGTTTTAATTTTTGACCTATTTTTTTCTTTTTTTGATACAGATTCGTCTGTTTCCATATTTGTTGCATTCAATGGTGTTTGAGAATTGGAAAATAAGGATTGGATTTTCAGGGATGTTGAAAATCAAGTTCTGCCTGTGGAGAAGGATGTGACGTATGAGCAACTGCTTGACATTCTGTACGATGAGCTTGAAGTGGATAAATGTGTGCATGACTTGAAAATTTAGGTCCCATACACATGCCTATCACAATCCGTCAAACCTACCGTTATAAAAAATGATAGGCATGTGTGTGCATTCATTGGATTGTCATCGAAATCTGTAGAGAAGCTGATTCCTCTATGTGTGACATTGATTAAGAAGGGAGGTATAAAAAATGCATCGGCTTTTGCCAGCATTAATAAAGAAGTTCGATTTGAAGAGAACATTTCTCCTCCATGTCATGGTTTCAAAGGAACTCAAGGTGAGGTTGGAACATTTGTTCCCAAGACAAATCCAGACGTCATAGTCCATGATGATATCCCGGTTAGAGATCCACCATATTTGCATGACATGGTGGAGTACGATCCCTATGGCTACGATCCTTATGTCAACGAAGATCCTGTTGCTGATGCAATAGATCTCGGTGGGCCAGATATTAGGGAAGATTTTCCAACACAGAGTTCAGATGTTATGGTAGCTGAGGAGCGCAGAATAGAAGATCGACAAACACTTGGGACCAGCAGTAGTCGTCCAGGTCCAAGTAGAACCGATGATAGTTTTAGATGGAGTTCTCCATTGGACTTAGGTGAAGATCGTACAACATGGAGTGCTCCCATGTTCACCAAAAAGGATATAGAGGCCTCACATCAACATCATTCCTCAACCAGCAAAACTTCAGGAGAATTGCACATTGGCAAGTTCTTTCATAACAAGCTTGAATTGAAAACCAAAGCATCCATATTTGCGATGAAAAATAATTTTGAGTTTATGGTGAAGAAATCTGGGACTGATGTGTGGTACATTACCTGCAAGAATCCTGATTGTGATTGGAGATTGAGGGGTAAGAAAAAAATGCGATTTGAAAAGTTCGAGATTACTGTATACAACGAAGTACACAATTGCTCACAAGAAATTCGAGATAAGGACCACCGTCAAGCATCACCATGGGTTGTTGGGCACCTAATCAAGAGGATTTTTGTTACCGATGGTACTCGATACATGGAAAACAACATAAGGGAGGACATGAAGCACCATTTTGGGGTCGAAATGAGCTATGAGAAGGCGTGGAGATGTAGAGAAAATACTCTTATGTATGTCAGAGGGACACTTGAGGAATCATACTCCAAGTTACCTGGATACCTGTGTCAGTTGGAGCATAAGAACCCATGTACAATTACTGATTTTGTAGCATAAGATGGCCGTTTCTTTTATTGCTTCTTTTCCCTCGGAATCTGGTTCCCACTGTTCTCACCGAACTTACTCCCGAGAGCTGGCATGGCCTTAAAAGCCCAGTAAAGAAGTGCGGGTGCATAGCCAAAGAAACTATACTTCGCCTCCTTCTGTTTTTTGCTTGAACCCTCTTTCTTCTTCTCCTCATAGTGTTTCAATTGCTTCTTCATATCCTTCTAAACTCCTCTAATAACCTTCTTAAATGAAAACTTCCCCCATGGATACTTGAAAAAGTAATCAAGATCCTCAACCATCTTCAGGGAATCACCCCATAACGTCGTTGTCTTCTCTGGGGCATTCAGTACCCCCTCTATCAAATAGCACAAACCCACCTTAAATGCATCTTCTGGGTTTTTCGAGGCCTTCAAAGCATCTCCCAACTGGCTGAAACTAACCTTCGAATCACCATTAAAGTATTCATGGATGATTCGATCACTTGAAAGATGCTCTCTCAACTCGTCTGGGGACGGGGTGTTCCCAAAATTAAGCCCAGTGCTTAGGGCAAACTTTGCAATCCCAAATTTGCAAAGAATGTTGCCCAAGTAGAAGTGGCCCTCTTCAGCCTTCTTGCTTTCCACCTTCCGCAACATAAGCTGATGCAACAGAACCCCAGAAAAATTAAACGACTTAGCCTTGAAGAATTTTCCCAACAGGCATGCATGTGCCCGTTCAATTAGCCCATGCCTCTTAAATTGCTCTATAAGGGTTTCCAGGTAAGCACTACCCCTATAAGTGACACGACCAGGAAAGTGCTTCTCCAATGGCACAATCAATTCAGGCATATGAAAAAAAAAACAAAAAAAATGTTAAAAATGTAAAACAATATGGTAACTATCGAGTCCTACCGAGGCCTATCGAGGCAGGTGCTAAGATCAGCCATATGCCTAATATCATCTGGTAACTATCAAGTCCTATTGAGGCCTATCGAGGCAGGTGTTAAAATCAGCCATATGCATAATATCACTGGTTACTATCGAGGCAGGTGCAAAAATCAGTCATGTACCAATGTCATCGAGTCTTATCGAGGCCTATCGATTCCTATCGAGGCGTAGGCTAAATCAGCCATATGACCAATAACATCGAGTCCTATTGAGTTCCATCGAGGTATAGGCTAAAATTTGTCTATATGCCTAAAATATCATCGAGTCCTATCGAGTCTCATTGAGGTACAATCAAATCCAGACCTTAACATATACTATCGAGTCATCGAGTCCTATCGATTTCTATTGAGGTGCGTAAAAAATCTCGAAAAAAACCAAGATTTCTTCATACCCCATCCCCGATCTATCCTATGAAAAAAAAATTAACAAATAAACTAGGCCCAGACAATTAATTGCAGAATAAACAAGTAAATCCCTGACCTTTGCCTATTTCGGGATTGTTTAATCTCGTGGGTTTTCTAGCAAAAATACCCTACTCCGGCAATGGTTTCTTGCCACTTTCTGTGCTGTCGTGGTCGTGGAAGACAATGTGGGAAACACTATGCGAAAGGAGAGTGAGAGTTTATGGGGATTTTTGTATTTTGGTTTCGGGCCGAGAATAGAGAGTCAAAAGGGTAGAGAGAGAAAGTGGGAAACAAATGAGAGGGGTATTTTTGGAACTAATGTAAATACTAACATCAAATGCATATGTATACAGTGGATAGAGTATTTTTGCTATGGTACCTCATTTAATGCATGAATAGTCAAATTTCTCATTATTAATTATGAAACTATAATGAATAGTCAAACATTTAGCCTTTTTTTTCTGCTACTAATACTATATCCGTGCCCAAGAGATTGATTTTCTTGGATAATCTTTCATAGAGATGTGTACAAATATGGATGTGCTTAAAGTATTCCTTCCATTCTTCCTTCATTTTATCTTCTTTTGTTTTGTCTTTACTGTATTTTACTTTTAACTAGTTTGTAGATTGAAAAAATTGATTTTTATCATTTAGTTTTTGATGTTATCATATTCATGTGTTATTGAGCTTATTTTATCATTTTAATAATAAAACTTACGGAATATGTGCTTGGTACTATTTTCAATTTTTTTTTTATATAATTTAGTAAATAAAATTTGTTCACATTATGTCATATATTAAAACAAAATTTCCACTTTATTCTTTTGTACTTTATTTAAATAATTACTAGCATAATTTGTATTTTTAATGATTATCAAAATGTATAATTATATAAAAAATATCTATTAAATTTAATTTTGATTAAAATTATTTAAAAAATAAAATTAATTTTTCAAAATGTATTATTATTTTTAACGAAAAGAAAGATAGGAGGCCAAATGTGACAACAACCATTAGCCACTTGAGACTTTCAAATATACTTTTTTTCCACTACAAGCTAGACAATTTCAGCAGATACCTGTGATACGGAAATTACAGATTTGCCCAACAATAAAAAAAACAAATTAACTCAAAACGATTTTTTTAAGACATATACACGTGCTACAAAATCCTCCTAATTAATAAAAATATAAAAAGCAATATAAAAAATATATGTATCAACATAATATCACTCAATTTTAAATATTTATGCTGATGGCTTGCTTTATTCATAGCCAATTATGGAGTTATATATACATTTCCTCCTCTCATTCCATTCAAGTATTTTTCATGTTATAAAATACATCCCAGCTCATTCGAATTCGTTACTTGGTCAACAAATAATAAAAAAGCTGCAACTTACGAATCATCGAAGGACCCTTTCTTAAACTACTCAAAACAATGATATTTCAACAAATAAAGATAACCATTTACATACGCCCGTGCTAAAACTTGTATCATTAGTTAGAAAATTATACCATAATTTATATTGTCTAATTGGTAAAAGCACATTCCACCAACAAAGATTTTCAAGACATGTCAGATTATGTTCCTTCCTCTACTCTAGCATGAGAAAAATGCATAGAAAATCTTGAATCAAGATGGCAAGTAGTGCACACACTTAGCACTCAAATGTGAATATAATTCCAAACAAGCATTGGCAGAGTTGTGTTCACAGAAACAATATTTATACATAAACGGACCAAGACCTCCATTAGATGACAATCAAGACTTCCGCTTTGATTTCTGAGAGACCCTGCGGCTTTCGACCTTCTTTTGTGCAGCCTCGAATTCTTGCTCACTAGGTTCTGAAGAAGGACCATCCCCGCCGTATTTAGACACCAGAGAGGAGAACATGGAATCAAAACGGCCTTTCCTTTCATCTCGGCGCTGAGATATAAGTGCATACAGATCTGACTCTGACTGTTTATTTGATCTGTAAAAAGTTTAAGGTGGATAATTTTTATTATCATTTTGAGCTCATATAATAGATATAGCACAAAGTTATACTGAGTAGATAAAGCACAAAGTTAAGTAGAATACTCACTTGCTGTTCCTTCTTAAAGGACTGGTTGGAGGCTTTGTTTCAGATACTTTCTTTGCCCATTTTCGATATGCTTTAGTTGATTTCAGTTCGCCTAAGAGGGACAGATGTTAGTAGAATGAAAATAAATAAATAAGCCAGTCTAAAAATGCAACACTTGTATCAGATATGAGAAAATAATCAAGGCTGGACGTGCATCTCAAGCTGAAACCTAAGAAGCCATAGTGCAAAATTATTTAATGATATATTTAATTTACAATCAGTCAGCTAATGCACTATCTCATGCTCAAACGGCATGTTAGGTCTAAATTGATAATCAGTGGTTTGTGGACAATGAATTCATTCTTAGAACTTAATTAAATAGGACAAACATGAACTTTCGTTTGAGCAAAGCTGCAATTCTAGTAGAAGGCTAATGGTAAATGTTTTCTTAGTTTTCCCCTCCAATCTCAACTCCACTCTTTAAAAAAAAAAAACTAAAATAAAAAGGCCAACCTGCAGCAATTGTCTCATCAATAATATCCTTGAATCTGTGTGAATCAAGCTTTGGATCCGAACATAGCATTGAAGAAAAGAGCCTACAAAAGGAAAGATTAAAAAATGATAGAACTCCATTCACTGCAAGATTGAATGCTTACAGGAAAACAGGGAGAAGATGAATGCTTATACTCGTACCTAGTCATATTTCCCTTAAACTGATTGTAAAGATCAATCAAATCTTTCTTCTCTGAATCAGATCCTCTATAGTTTGCTTCAAATTCCTCTATATCTGCTTCAGTGACCTGCAGTTCACATGCAATTCTATCATTAGCAAACAGAAAAGAGAAGAATATTATTTAATCTTAAGAAAAATGCTTATTACAGAAAGGTGAAATGACCTTTTTATACATGGTTCTGAAAAATTCATGCAGATTCTGAACAGCATCCCCCGCAAGGTCCTGGCCATTAAAAAAAAAACCAAAAGTAAGAAACTTGTTTTTGCCAAATGAAGCAATTGTAATAAAGATACAGAAGTTTATAGGACTTGTAGAACACAATTTTCCGTAAATATTATGCCAATTTTGATTAATTGAAACTTCTCCAACCATGGCAAATTCAAAAGTGTTGAACTTGATTATTCTTTAATAAATTTAAAAAAATCTTAAATGATACTTACAGCATCATCTACACAACCAGTCTGATCATAGATTGCTCGCTTTTCCTCATCCCCAAGAATGGCCATTACTTTCTGCAAATGCTGAAATTTTTCTTTTGCCTCCTACAGAGAGAAAATTAACAAATTACGATGACACTACAGATTACAGAAACTATAGAATCACATGTGTAAGATCTTGATTTAACTAGAATGAGTGTCCCACCTCATCGCCAGGATTTTTATCAGGATGTAGTCGCAATGCCAACTTGTAATATGCTTTCTTTATTTCCTGCTGAGAAGCTGAATTCTCCACACCAAGAACCTACGATAACAAATCCATTATACATACATTGCACGACTTAAAAAAGAATTTACATCTATTTTAAAAAAACTTAAGAGGGAGAGATCCAGAAATATGACAAATTGAACATGAATAAAGCACAAACCATAGCAACCAGCTAAGTATAATTAAGCTCAGCCAAACACAATTAGGCATTATCAAGGCCGTGGTTAGATGAACTTAAAATGCAGTCTTACTATAAGTAAGAGCAGTGGATATCAAACCCTTCAATTTAGAAACCAGAGGAAATGGTTATTAGTTAGTATTATTAAGCTCAGCCAAACACAACAGTCATTGCATAGTTTGGCTAGTTAAAATGCGAAAACATTTTGATTATGAGGCTAATTCTAATCATTGCATTATAATAAAGTTAAACAAATTAACCTAAGAGAAGTTCAAATAGTCAGGCATGTGGTTTGCTTTTACAATCCCCTAATATTTTAGGATTAGGTGGGAAAGGTAGTTTAAAAAGTAAAAATGAATAAGCAAATTACTCAATAAGAAAATATTAGTAAATCGTATTTATTAACAAAGAATATAGAAGCATCCTGCAAAGAATGGCATGAAGAGTGTGTTTGGATTCTTTGGAAGAAGGGAGAAGTGTATGAAAGGACAAGAAGATACTTAAATAAGTTTTGGGGTAGAGTACAGAAAGGATTTTAGGAGAGCACATATTGGGATATGGATTTCAATCACCAATTGGACAGCATACCAAACAAAAGAAGAGAAAAGTCCTCCCTTTCCTATTCACTTTTCTTCACATATTCCTTTCCTTCCAAGAAGCCATAGCCTAAGTAACTACATTATCTAAACAGGTACCAAAATGGGATACTCGATAATCTTTAAATCATGGATATTTTTGTTCACTCTTTTCTTCATCTACATCAACAAGTCATAAACTCTCTCTCACTACAAACTCAAAAGGTGCCCATAGAAATAAGCGAAGGCTAACTTGATTCTCCATGTGTATTAAATTAAACTCATTACATGAGGGCAATTAGAAGAAACGCCTAACATACCAATTGTCTACACACGAAATTACTCACAAATAAAGTAGAAAAAAAAAATCAAAACAAAACCCGCCCGTAGTTTGTTAAGAAAGAAGGAATGTCAGTGAAACTCAGCTAACTATAATTCAAATACCCAAACCAAACAATATCAAGAGTATATAAAAAGAAAATCCATTTCATAACCATAAGGGAAAAAGATAATTCAGAACAGAGCATGCCCAACATCTCCAGATACTAATCTAGATTTGAGCTAAATGAATACGATATGGTCCTTATCATGATCCTCATATACTGAGAATTTTATTATTATAGGATTTTCTTTTGTATTAATCGAGAAATTTAATCAATTTAGAACTTCTAATTGCATTAGGATTAATTAGCTTATAAATAAAACATCTTGTAATTCTCACATTTATTTTCCTAGTTCACTAAAACCCTAACCGAACAAAGAAGACCATTAACATACATGGATATATATATATATGTCTATATAAAACACACATACCTCATAGAGGGTTTTGTTAGCAGAGGAAGATGGAGCTTGATCCTCGTGCTCCATCTCTTGATCTTCTTCTCCTTCCGACTCACGCTCCTCCGCAACCTTACCTTTCTTCCTCTTCGCCATTTCCAACCCAGCTGCGATAGTACCTTTAAAACTCACAACACACTTGAAATGAAGCCTTTCAAGAATCGCAGAGCTTATATATATATACAACGAAGAGAGAGAGAGTGGGAAGCGATCGTTCCCGCCAATTCGATCTCTGGTCACAATCTTTTCCCGCCGAGATGTTGGGCCTGAAAAGGGCCAAAAAGTTGGGCTTAGAGCAACGATGGGCCAAGAAAGTGGAATGGCATAACGGTTATTAGAGAGGTAAGCGGGGGGTATTTATTGTAGCAACACCGGCTCAGTGGAAAGGGTCTCGCTCGTTGGCAGAGGAAAAAAGTTGGAAAGCGTTTTAAATAGGACGAGTTGGTCCCTACGAACTCAAACCCAAACCCAAAACTCTTTTTTTTCTCTTTCTCTCTCTCCTCTCTCGTTTTTCTCTCTGCTTTCCCCAATTTTCATATATATAATTTCTTTCTTTTTTAAGATTCTTGAAGGCAATTTAATCTTCTGGAATTGGGGTAAGAGGATTATTCTTTGTTCCTTTTTTTTTTTTTTCAAAAAAAATTATCATATAATGTTTTGGCTTTTTGATTAGGGATTTCAAATTGAAACCGTTCTTAATATTTTGTTTTTTATTTTTTTGATTATTTTTATACAGAGACAGGAACCAACTGGTTCGATTTTGTGACGGAAGATCGACTTAACCGAGCCGGTTAGGGTTTTTATTTATTTATTTATTTTTGGCAGAGGAAATTTTTTTTGCGTATTTAGGTTATGATGGGTGTTGAAATGGTGTCATGGGTTTGAGTTGAAAAATTGTGGATGAGATGGGTTTGTTGTGGTAACTGACGAGGTGTTTGTTTTAGGGTCTTTTGTGATATGTAATAGACCCCCACCCCGTTTTTTTATCATTCTTGTTAACATTTCTGGATATTTGAATTACATGGACCTTCTGATTTGTTTGAATTACTTTTTAAGATTTTAGGTGTTGTTTTAGGGTCTTCTGTGGTATGTAATCGTTTCTTTTTCAGATTTTGGGGTTTGTTTTTTTGGTCTTCTGTGATATTTAAGGGGGCCCGTGCTACCATTGTTTTGATTTGATGAGCTCTTTCATTTGTTGCTTTTTTAAAATATGGTTGTTATATCATGGCCTTTTGTCACCTGTAATAGAGTTCCCTTTTTAATCATCATTATTTGTTGTTGACATTGTTGAATATGTAAATTTCATGAGCTCTTTCATTTATCGAATATTTTCTTTTTTTGGATATTGGGGATTGTTTCGTGTTCGATAAATTTTCTTTACTTGTTAATGATCAAAAGCTTTATTGATACCCACTTGTTTTCATATTCATGTCACATATGGAATAAATATTGAAGACATAGTGTTGTTTTTTGCTTGACCGTGGCTGATCTTTATAATATGGTACTATTTTTTTCTTCTTTTCACTATGATGCTTGTGCTCGTCTTTGAATGCACGTTTCTAACAGAAAATTCTGTTTTTTGCTTGTTTGACCTTTTCAAAATGAAGTAGATTTTCATATTCTGTATGGAGGGGCTATGGACTGTTAACGTTTCTTTAGGGCTTTATTCTCTGCTAGTGTTTTAGGTGTTCCAAGTGTATTTTTTTTATATGGCTTTGTAGTTGATCTATTGGCGAATCAGTTATTGGTTTTAGGTGTCGTTCTTATGTGTGTATTTTTCTCTTGTCATTTTTGTTGTTGGTGGTGGTGGTGTTAAAACAAGACACTAACGTTTCTCTAGGGCTTTATTCTCTGCTAGTGTTTTAGGTGTTCCAAGTGTATTTTTTTTATATGGCTTTGTAGTTGATCTATTGGCGAATCAGTTATTGGTTTTAGGTGTCGTTCTTATGTGTGTATTTTTCTCTTGTCATTTTTGTTGTTGGTGGTGGTGGTGTTAAAACAAGACACTAAGTTAAACATTTTGCAGGCAAACATGGAATCTCCAAACGAAACAGGCTGCCAAGCACCTGAACGCCCCATCCTTTGCATTAACAACTGCGGATTTTTTGGTAGGGCAGCCACGATGAACATGTGTTCTAAATGTTACAAGGACATGCTACTTAAGCAGGAGCAGGCCACACTAGCAGCCTCATCCTTTGATAGCATTGTGAATGGCAGCTCTAGTAGCAACGGCAAGGAGCCTGTCATAGCTGGTGTTGTGGATGTACAAGCCGCTGGACAAGTGGAAATGAAGATTCTTACAACAGAACCAGCCAGTGATTCTTCCTCGATCAAGCTTTTGGAAAATGTAAAACAAGGGCCAAACAGATGCAACACTTGTCGAAAGCGTGTCGGTTTAACAGGATTCAATTGCAAGTGTGGGAACCTCTTTTGCTCAAGTCATCGCTACTCTGACAAACATGACTGTCCGTTTGACTACCAAACTGCTGGTCGTGATGCAATTGCTAAAGCCAATCCTGTAGTCAAGGCAGAAAAGCTTGATAAGATCTAGGTCATGGACTAAGTAAAAATTTATGTGTCAAATTATGATGCTTTTTTTTTTTCTCTTTATCCATGTGGTTTGATATAGAATGACTGGCTGGTCTTGTTAGGTGTCCTTTATTGATTAGAAATGCTTATGCTATTATAATGAGGACATCTTTATGGGAATTCTGTATTCCTTGTTAGCATTGACGATTTCTTTGCTGGCTCCTGTGTGTAAGTTCTTATTTGTGCTGGTTTGAAGGACCATTACTTAGTAATTTTATTTTGCTGCTTGGTATTCTTCTTTTTTCTTTTCTTGTACTGAGTGGAAAGTTCTTCTCTTTAGTTTATCTATTCTTTGGCTCTTTCTATTGTAGTTTATCTATAAACATGTCCATTCAAACTCTATGTTGCTATTGCACGGGCTCTTCATGAACAAGCTCCCCCCAGAAAAAGTTTATGGCTTGTTTGGGTAATTTCAGCTATTGGGTCTTGAAGGATGTTTTTTCATTTCAGGAAATATCAGTTGTGTGATAATTCTCACTGGAGGGTGACCTGTTAGGAGTGAGTTTTAGGTTACATAACATTTGAACAATTAGTAATTCATGGGGGTACTACAAATATTCTTTGGTTTTCTTATCCCTGATTCAGATTAGTGGAAGATGTTTATTTTCTATGAAGTTTTGACAGTTCTATTCATACATTTATTTGTGTGGTTGGTTGGATGTCAATTAGGCAAAGAGGTGATATCCCTCCCATGAAAGTGAAGTCATTTCTCTTAATTATAGCTATAAGTGGTGATGCGATGACCTTTCATGAGAGTGAAATCTAAAGAGACTTGTAAGTGAACTGGATGGAATCACATGTCTGTTTTAGGTGGAGCCTTACAATACAATATCTTTCATGGAAAATGACTTCTGGGTTAATATTTTATAGTTTCACATCTTCTGCTACCTTTTGAATTGAATCTTTAAAGAGTGCTTGCTTGGTCTTGTGGAAGAAGGTAAGGCTGAGTTTAATGATCTTAAAGAGTGCTCCACATTTATTCCAATACAAATGTGTGGTTCTAGTAAAACAACACTAATGTAATATCTAAATATGGATTGCCCCCATTTAATATTGTTCATTGTTTATCTTAGTCTTCCTTGTGCAAATAATACAAGGCTGTCTTGTGTCCTCTAATCTTCTTAGCACTTCATTATATTCTATGGGTCATCTTATCTCTCTTGTATCCTTATGTATCTCCCCAATTAAAGAGAGACAACCCCACTTGCCACTTGAGTTAATTAATGTTAGGTCTGATAATAATAATAATGAATTTGTAATTATATAATTTTGACAGGTAGATTATATTATTAATTTTATATTACTTTTTGTATGAGTTGTGCTAAACAAGAAACCGCACAGACATGGTTCTATTCATAGAAATCATCGTCTCTTTACGTACATGTGCCTGCTAATACAGTCACTGCCCACTTTGAACTGACAAAATCTTCTTATAAAAGGAGCTCAATCGAACTTCCTAGACTTTTCCTTTAAATACAATAATAGAATTAGTTACATGTTTATATTATATGGCACGTCTTTTTTTTTTCTTTTTTGCAAACTTATATCACATCATTTGATATAATTTAAAGAAGTGAACTTTTGTTGGTGTTGGTGTTGGTGTAGTTGTTGACCCAATTCAACACAACACCACTAAAACACAAAATTTCTGGTACAGATGAGTGAGGGCATGCGTGACTCATTGATGATGATAGAGTGACATTGTTATGTTCAACTTTTTTTTTTTGGGAAGGAATTGTTATGTTCAACTTTATAACATCAAATAATCTAGAAAAGGAATGTATATTATCAGTACTACAAGAAGTGAATGAGTGTAAATAAATAGTGAGTGATACCCTAATTGATTTGCAAATCATATGCAGTGCATATAATGCTTGGCTTGGCTCATAATCTACTTCTTCTACACAAAAGGAGTTAGGATTACGCTTCATAAAGTGCTCAAGTCACCTCCAAACGCAGAGTACACAATTTCAGGTTAGTATTATTTGGTAATTTGAACTTTAATTTTGTGTGGAAAAAAAAGGGTTGTAAGAATAAATAATGGCTTATATTTATCATATATAGGTGACTCAGACTCAACTTTTGAAGAACAATTTGCTGGCCCCTCACTAGTAGAGATCTGGCAATGACCTGAATAAGAGCATTAAGGTAAGGGTGGAGTGAGATAAAGGAGATTGCTCTCATGATCAAATAAAAAAAATGAGAAGGGTCAAGAAGAATTTGAAGAAACATGTGCAAGAAAAACATGGCAAGCAGCATGAATGAATAGATTGACCCACAAACTGCACCGTTTTTCTGAAAGCAATGTTGGTAATAAATTAAGAAAAAAGAGTTGAGTTGAGACAACTGTGGAAATATAGATAGGAGTGGTATGATTGTATATCTCCATAGTTTTCTTCAATACAATAAGTGAAAATTTGATACTGCCAACTTTCCCACTCACAACCCAATATCTAGTATCTCTTCATGGCTTTGGTTTTTCTCTTCAAAAGACGAAAAGGGCACTCCTCCTTTTCCTTTGTTGGGACTTGGAAGACTCTTTTTTCTAGGGAACCCTTTTCTCAACTCAATTAGCACAAACACCTATATAGTATATACCTCTCTATCTCTTTGGATGCCCAATGCCATGCCATGCCATGCTATGCCCCATGACCTTTTTTTTCTCTCATTTTTTAAAGTTGACTCTTCCAGTAAGAACTTAGAAGAATATGCTTTTTTATTATACAACTTACAAAATACCTCCAAGAATAAAATATTTTATTGTTAATTCTAGAATTTTGGGTAGACATGATTATTATAAAATGTCATATCATACTTGACAAGATTATTATATAATGTCATAAAATACTTAATTTTTTTTCCTTGGTTGACATTTCTTGGCTCTTGAGCTGGGACTCACAAGAAACCCATCAATTAGATCATTTTAACTCGTGACTTTGGTCACCACTAAATAAAAATCAAGAAATATTGTAGCAGCCACATCACGAGTTTTGAAACTACAAGATTTTGATGCATGATCCATCGTTTATTTTTTTTAAATATATATTATTGGATAATTCGCCTTAACAAGTTGCAAATTTATGTTATATTATTAGGATTAAAGCAAACCAAAATGCTGTATTAAAGTCCAAAATGTTGACTTTTTCTATTAGGGAATGATTTTCCAAACAAGTTAGGACAGCAAATTAGCTAAACCTTGACTTTTTAGATTTATTTTGTGGCTTTTATTATGGCACATTGACCATTATTTATAGTAGGGAAACTTTTAGATAACATGGTCACTTTTACTTGTACGGTATGCTAGTTTTCACACACACAAAAATGTCCTCAGAAACCCCACTCTCTTTGTCTTTGTGTGAAATTTAGTGATAGTTTTTTCCCCTTAGAAAATACTCAAATAAATACTCATTTAAACACCCTTTGATAGGCATGCATGCATGGGCCATTAAAAGCTTTAAAAAGTGCCCACTTTAATTCTAGTGTTGGATAAAAAAAAAGGCCCTTCTCTTACAGTTGAAGAAGATCTACAAATGGGGTTCCAAAACAAAGTAGTTTCTTTTCTTTTATTCCTAAAAAAGAAAAAGAAAAAGAAAATACCCTTGTGAAGAGGATGATATTAAATTATTAGTCCTTTGAATTTTGATGATGGTTCATATTTATGAAAACTTATCTTACAAGTAGGATTATTCATTGCATAAATTATGAGTTATATTGTTGGTTTGATTTTTTTTTTAATATAATCTAAAGTTATATTGGTATTAGAAACGTTTTTATCGGACATTGTCTGTCATTTGTGGATCTAGTGAGAGTTAGTATGTAAATACTTTTATTAAAAAAATTATCTAATCAATTTGCCTTGGTATGAGGAGGTAATCAAATGAGAGTATTAGGTATAACTAATGATTGTGTACCTTCTATAGTACTCCAATTAATTTTTTTTCTTTCTATAATTATACTAAATAGTACTTAAATCTCAAGATATACCAACTTATTGGTGCTATTTTTCAGTCTCAAAAAGAAAAAGAAAAACATTGGACCACTATATTGATAAAAGAATTGTATTTGTTTTGGTGTTTGTATTTTTCTTAAATATATATATATATATAATTTTTGTTTTTTTTCCAAGCCCGAGTTAAAACACAGAAGTTGATCATTGAGTTGTCCATTTAAATCCACCAAAGGGTAAATATGCTTATTCTGTTCCTTGGTTAAAGAAGAAGTACTATCTAAAATAAAATGTTGAAGTTTGAGAGGACAAGGGAAATTTCCTTTAGATTTTTGGCAGAGAGTTAGCTACAAATAATAATTGCAGTTTGTCCTAGCTAGACCTAACAGAACAGTTACTAAAGAAAGTCAAAATCCTTTTATCACAAAGTCAACTTTTTCTACTAGATACTAGATAGATCTCCAAAGATGATGAAATGAGATGAGACTCCCTGCAAAAAAATCACAATTGAGCTGTAAATACTAAATAGTAACTTGATGACATAGCCCTAGCTACCCTCTTCTTAGGCAGTTTTTTTTTTAAAAACGACATCACATTTTTTGTTCTTCATTCAAACGACAACACTTTGGCTAAAGCAAAACCCCTCAATACTGGTATAAATATAGGGTAAGACTTGAATGCAATCAATTATTTGTTAACACCAGTGTTGCCTAATCCCAGCCATACACGTGTATTATTTTGACCCTAAATTATGTTATAACAATCATATTATAATATAACTCACATAATTTATAATTATGTATATATAACATAAAAATGTAAATAATATGTGTTTATGCTGTCCCATAATACTTATCAAAGCACTAGGCCCTGATTAGCAAATTTGAGATATTATAGTGATATTAACAAACACCCTTCCACACTACTTCATTTTTTTTATGAATATAATTATTAAACGAAATTACTTTTTATGTCTCTTTCACACGGTGGTCTACGAATTGGTCTTAAACTACTTTTAGAAATTAAAAAAAATCTATAAGCACTGCACTTGAGATCAATGCAAGAGGGATGTTCTTGAGAAGCAACTGAGGTCATTCGAGGTGAGCTCTTCTAGGTTTGTCTAGAGTTAATACAGCAGCCAAGATCCACCAAAATTCACCCACCCACCTAAACAATGAAAGCATATTTACGAAACTCATCCAACTAAAGCGGCGACAAACATTAAGAACAAAAGTCGTCTCTGGATTTTCAGTGTACATACAATAATTACAACAAAAGAAAAATTACAAATACAGAAACAAAATCAAATTTAATAAAAAAGGAAGGAATAAACTAACCATAACCACAACATTCAAATTTGATTAATGTATCGGGAGGGCATAAACGCATATTATATTCATTTTTATGGTTATATGCATGATTATATGAATTATGTGAGTTATAATATAATATGACTATTGTAGTATGTTTATGTGTGTTAAGTATGCATGTGAGTCTGTTTCTTATTAAAATGGTATTATCATAAATTTGACTCGTTGAGAGTGTATTTGTGAATATATGTGTTTTATGATGTAGACCACAATATTATGTGTATATATTTGAGTTATTCGGCACGAGACGACCCTAGTGAGAAAATTAGCGGTTTAATCACAATGATGGTTAATACGTGACTCGGGGTGAGCTTATGAGTATTTTGGTCATTTAGTACATTACCAGGATTTGTCAGGTAATGAGAAGTTATTTAGTGATCTTTTGGGGCTATTGGAATTAATTGGGGAATGTAGTGTTAATTGAGGATTAATGGGAAATGGTGGCAAAAGATCATTTTGCCCTTGAGGGCATTAAAGAGCTCCAGTTTGGGCAAGGGGCGTTTCAGTAATTTCATGCCCATGGAATTGACTTAGGCAATTAGAAGCCTTCGAAAGAAATCAGATTACACTTCACTCCCTCTCCCTCTTCTCTCTCGTTACATCTCTCTCTCTCTCTCTCTTAGTTTGGTTTGAGATTCTTTGATTTGGAGGAGATTACTTGAATTGGAGGCTTAGAGCTGGGAATTGGATTACGGTGCAGCTTGGGGTCGAATTGCTCAGCTGAGGTAATGATTTATACTCTGTTTATGGTGAATTTTTAGTTTGGTTTTAGTGTTCCTGAGTTTTAAACTCAAGGTTTGAATTTTGAGTTTTGGTGAAGTTTTTAGCTTGGTTTTTAAAGTTTATTTGTAGCTTATGATGTGTTGTTATGAGTTTAAGACTCAATTCTCGGCTTGGTTGAAGGTTGGAGACTGATTTTAGGGGTTTTGGTTCAGAGAAAATAGTTGGAAATCTAGGTTCGTGGCGCGACCCTTATGAACTTAGAGAACAGGGGAGGTGCCTCGAACCGCCTTGGCGCTAGGCGAGTTGCGCTGCGATGCGTACCTTGTGGTTTTGGGCTCGAGGATCTCTGACTTGTTGCGCGCGCGACCCTTAGTGGGGGGCGTCGCGACTCAAATTGGAGAAAATGTCAAAATGAGGTTTTGAGTTGTGGGAACTCAAACCTAAGGGCTTGGGAAGGAATCTACTACCCGGTTTAGTAGAATTCGAGGTCTCGGAGGCTAGTAATCGGTCCGGAAGCCTTTATTCTCTTGTTATTGATGGTTATGACTAGCGTTCACCGATTGGCCCAGGAGGAAAGATTCGTGCTCAGGGTCGTGATACGTGTCTCGTGAATGACCTAAGGTAAGAAAAATGCACCTAGACTATGGTTAGGGCTTGAGCTCAGTCATTGAACATGGTTATTACTATGATTGAGATGTTTTATTAAACATGTTTTTATTGTATTAAGCATATCTGTGATAAGTGATTTATGCTTGTCTCAATTATTTGATTGAAAGACTTGGCTTATGAGTCAAAGGTGGTAATAGTGTGCTGAGCGCAGGCTGGTATGGTTAGGCCTATTCAAGAGCGTGACATATGCTTGAACGACCTATGGCTAATTATCAGTAAATAGGGCTACAGGCCCCGGTGTGACTTTATAGTCACTTAGCTGGATTGTATGCATGCATGAGTAGAGTTATAATTGCCAGACATACCAGATAAGATTTTGAAATATGTTATTAACTGCTTATGAGCATGTCTATGTTTTCTTGCTGAACCTTGACTCACGGGTGATATATGGTGCAGGTAAGAGAAAATGGAAGTTGGACCAGCCATGAGTTGGAGAGCTTCTATGGCAGTGTGTACATATGCAGCCTGCTCGACCGCCACGACCGTGGATTCAAGAAGGAACTAGGGTCAAACTCTAATTTTGACGCTTAGGTCGGCGTGTTTTGTATTCATCTTTTGAGTTGTAAATAACTTTTTAAATGTGTATTTTTGGGATCCCATGTACGAACTTAAACATTTTAATGAAATTAAATACTTCGTTGGCCAATTTTTTTAACCAGAATCCATTAATTACTTCTAGTTATACGTTTATGTTCAAATGATTTGATTAACGAGTCAAGCACTATTTAAAATACACAGTGTAACGATCTTGGCTATCTAGTGCGTTACATCCCTCTCAAATAACATTACTTTATGGTCAAAATAATACACATGCGTTGACAAAAATTGGTTGTAGTGAATTCTTACCCTATATATATATATATCTTCTATATAAAAAGTATGTAGATAACGAAATTTTTTATTTTTAACGGTTTTTAATTTTTTTCGTTAACTTTAATGGATTATTCTTATATTTAACAGAATATTCTTATATTTACGGTAGATTGTAAATATGACTTAAACTTAAATGAAATTAAACAAATTAAAATAAGATATTTTTTAGATATTTTACAATAATAATTATTTAAAAATAATAAAATCATACATTTTATAACTTATATAAAATTGAATTAAACTTAAACTTAAACTTCACGTATTATAATAATATCATATTAAATATATAATATAATGTAATGTACTATCAACTAGTGACAAACTTAAATTTAAAATCTACGTATAATACTAATATTATATTAAACATATAATATATAATCTCTTGTTGTGACTGCCAAATTCAAAAACTAGAACAACCAGAAACTTAAACAAAAAATAATTAATTAATTAAAATATGATATTTTAAAGATATTTTATGATAATTTAAATAATTAAATCATATTTATTTAAAAATAATAAAGGCATACATATCATTTTTTTTATCTTATAAATTTGTATGATAATATATTTTTTTATCAAGTGATTGAAGCTATTTTTCTTCATCAAATTTACCAAAGGACATTGCGAGATATATTAGAAACTAAAAATAGTTGATGCATGTATACCACTGTTTACACTTTGACTTTTTTTATTCTTTTTTTATTTCTATTATTAATTTCTTTTTAAATATTATTGTGATTTATATATATATATCATGTGTCACATGTAAATATATATCTATGACAATGTTGTGTTTAGATATCATATATGTAGAGATCATTGACTATAGAACTATAATTCACTCTATTATATATATATTTAAAAAATAGTTAACCAGTTTTTATTAAAATTATAGACAATGTTTACAACTTTAAAACTAAAGCAAACGTGCACGTTGCTTCTACCTAGTATATATATTATCCTCTAGGCATGGCAAAATAGGGCGGTGAGGCAGGGCAGGCCCCGACCCAACGGGGTGCCGCCTTGCCCCGAAAACTTTTTTTTTTTCTTTCTATACTCTAACTTAATTCTCTCATGTTAGACATTTTATATGTAGTTTATAATATCCTTAATTCTAAATAGATTTTAGGTGTAAGATTTATATAATTTTGTATTTCACAACTACTCTATGAAAGAATTGTAAATATTGAAAAATATGTTTTATATAATTCATCATTATTCTTGTATTTATTTTTGTAAATTTTAAAATAAAAAAACAAAATCAAATATTTGAGGGTTTAGTTGATACGAAGTGTAAAAAATAAAGATTGCAATAAAAAAAAAATTTAAGCTTAGGAAGAATTGTAAAATTATAATTTAATGTTTCTTTTAAAATAAAAGTTAAATGAGGCAAATGAGGCAGGACAGACCCGCCCCGATTAACTCCGCCCCACTCCAAAAAACTAATCGAGGTGGGGCAAGGCAAAAGCGGGACGGGACAAACCCGCCCTATTTACATGCCTATTATCCTCTCACCGACTTCTTTGAATCATCTTTTCAAGTTTTGGTGATGAAAAATAAAGTTGAAAGAAATCTTCTATCATGACAAATTATATTGTAAAATATTTTTTGACAAAGAAAAGCCAGGGTTGCTCACCAAATTTAGATTACCTTTCTTTATCTTATTATTGTATTAATAATAGTGAATGTTAATTATAAGAGTCCACCAAGTATGTATGTGAGTGAGAGTGAGACATAAAATATTGATCATGATGATCAATAAGTGGGTGATCTTGATTGGGTTTTGATCATGTAGCATAGCTGGAAAAGTAGAATTAATTAATCCAACTTATAACAGCAACTACTGTCACTAATTACAGTGAAAATTAATTCATCAAGTACTTGTATAATTGCTGCAATTTTTGAATGATTTTGGGTTATTACCCACTGTAAATCTGAAAAAGCTTGTCATTTCTGTGGATGTAAAACAATAGTAGTTTCATTTTCACTTTTTAATCTTTGAAATTTATTTTTTACTGTAAGTACTGCTACTACAACATATATACAGATGTATTGTATGTATATGTATAATGTATTGTCTAATAGGGTAAGTTTTGGGTCAGAGGAATAATCAGAGTGCAAATGAAAGAGTTTTGTCTTTATTTTTGTATATTTTTTTAAAAATAAGAATGTTTGTAGCTATACCATTACTGTTACAGGTTACTGTGTAATATCAAAATAGAGCTATCTTTGTTTGTTTTCTAATACTATGAGAAAACGTGACATGGCCCCTCAAGTCACGTGCGAGGTGGACTTTTTTGTCTTTTTACTATTCTCTTTCTTTTTCACCGATAATGAGTCATCATCAAACTGAAGGTAGGATTTGTCTTCTATTGTTTTCCTTTTTATCTCTTTTTCTTTTTAAGAAAAAAAAAGAAAAAGAGAAAATTGACTGACTTTGTGACTCTTTTTATTTAGAATAATAATATTTACATTAAAATTATACACAAAAATATTATAACTATAGATGTAATATTGTTTTCTTAAAACATGAGACACATGTGAAACAAATTTGATTAATTAAATAAATCAGTCACATCAATTGGTCAAATTTTTTGGTACATAATTTTACTACATATATCGTTACTCTTTTATTTATGTTAAAATAAGTTAAAAAAAAGTTTCACCTTCTTCCTTTTTTTCCATCTTAGAATTTTTCATATCTTTCTATCTATAGTACTATAAATGGGTTAAAATTGTCAAAGCATAACTGTCTAATCATATAAAATACAATATATATATGGTATATATAATTGAGTTGGTATTATTGTATGTGTAGTAGAATTTGTCTGTTGTGGTATTTGATATTAAAATATCGTGAACTATATAATACAATATATGCTCTTCCAAGATTGAAACCTTGCATGTGACAGTCATAAAAAAACAGTTAAAAAATTGAAAAATCTCTTAAGTGATTATATTACTTTTATATTGTCTTAGTTTATACCTGAAATTATCATAATGATTTGATAACAATATCTATAAGTATGAATATACTAATACAATAAGAGATTATTAAGATCTAATTTCCAAATAACTTATATAAATATAGTTGCTAATCATATAAATTAAACTTAGAATTTAATTAGAACAGAAGATAATTATAAAAAATACCAACAAGTGAAATTTATTGACTTGAGACTTGAGAGCAGAGACACATGTCTGGATTTTCAAAGGATATGACGGCAAAAACTTATTTCCCCTCTGATTAAGGTTTCTGTGTAGTGGGTTAAAATGTCAATTCCAAATTCAACAGAAGTCAAATCTTGTCTTTTTATTTATTTAGTTCGTTGAAAAATGTTTCTTAGGATTCTTTTGAGCTTTTTTATACCAATAAAAAAATAAAAAAAATCATAAACAGAACAAACAAAAGAGAATAGTTAGATTAACCAAGCAAGCAAAAAAAGAAAGAGTCTAGTCTACATTGAAATGTAATCTTGAAGTAGCTAACAATTTTACAATATGAAATCATAATTTTTTTTTTTTTAATTATGGCTGGTGCTGTTACCTATATATGCATGCACCCTTATTTAGGCTTAAATTTAACTTTATAAAATAAGTTATTAAAAGTGTTGAATCTCCTGTTAGTATGCTGAGCATATATATAATATAGAGTATATAAAAAGTTGCTTTGCTTTTAGCTTTTAGCTTTTTCGTTAAAAGTCTGGGAAACTGTATCAGTCACAGACGTTTTCAGAGGTTCTTGATATAATTGAATTATATTTATATGTAATATAAGATCAGAAAAAAAAATTGATTTATTTATAAGATAAGCATATTTAAAGCCTTGAACTTTGTGTCAGCGTGCCCAAAAAATATTAATCTAATTTCAGAATCTTTTATACTGTTTTCCCTGGGTGAAAGGAGAAGTTTTAACTTATATAATTCTATACAAGATGACCCTTTTATGTGAATTTAGAATTTTGATGCACTAAAGTTTTGTATTTTGTCAAAAAGAAAAGTTAAATGATGTATATACTACTCAAAAAGTTATAACCTTTATGGCGACTTTGCTAATATACCCTTGAATCAATCAACGTCCTTTAATCATATCTCTCTCTCTCTTTCTCTCAAGTCAAGAGAGATTATATAGAAAAACATTGGCAGCAGAACCAAACCAAGCTCTCTCTCAGAGTCACCACCAATGGCTATACCCTGCAAATATTCATCATTGCTTCTTCTCTCTGTAGTCTTAACTTTCTTCGTTCATAGTTCAGTGTCATCTGAGCTAGACATTCTTCTAACATTCAAGTCTTCCATTAAAGATTCAAAGAACTCCCTTAGGATTTGGTCCAATAACTCAGGCAGCCATTACTGTAATTGGACTGGAATCACTTGTACCACTACACCACCACTGTCTGTCACTTCTATCAACCTCAAAAGCTTAAACCTTTCTGGTGAAATTTCTTCTTCACTTTGTAAGCTTCTTAATCTAGCTCATCTCAATCTTGCTGACAATCTTTTCAACCAGCCCATTCCTCTCCATCTCTCTGAATGTAGCTCTTTGGAGACTTTGAATCTCAGTAACAATCTTATCTGGGGTACAATACCAGATCAGATTTCTCAGTTTGGTTCGTTGAAAGTCCTTGACTTGAGCAAAAACCATGTAGAGGGGAAAATCCCAGAAAGCATTGGCTT
Organism: Humulus lupulus; assembly: GCF_963169125.1. Classification (NCBI taxonomy): domain Eukaryota; kingdom Viridiplantae; phylum Streptophyta; class Magnoliopsida; order Rosales; family Cannabaceae; genus Humulus; species Humulus lupulus. The sequence goes on from NC_084796.1 coordinate 238,253,672, forward strand.
GTTGAAGATGCTTCAAGTTCTCAACTTGGGAAGCAACTTGCTTTCAGGTACTGTACCTTCTGTTTTTGGGAACTTAACTGAGCTTGTTGTTCTTGATTTGTCTCAAAATTCATACTTGGTGAGTGAAATTCCTAGTGATATTGGCAAGCTTGAGAAGCTTGAGCAGCTACTGTTGCAAACCTCTGGTTTTCATGGTGAGCTTCCAGATTCTTTAGAGGGTTTGAGAAGTTTGACCACTTTAGACCTTTCCCAGAACAATCTAACTGGAAGGGTTCCTCAGACACTAGGGTCTTCTCTCAAGAACTTGGTGTCGTTTGATGTTTCAGAGAACAAGCTTCAGGGCGTATTCCCAGATGGCATTTGTAGTCAAAAGGGTGTTATAAACCTTAGCCTACACACAAATCTATTTAGTGGTAAAATTCCTAGCTCCATTAACCAATGTTTGAATCTTGAGAGGTTTCAAGTGCAGAACAACTTGTTTTCTGGTGATTTCCCAACTGGGATATGGTCATTGCCCAAAATTAAGCTTATCCGAGCTGAAAATAATTTATTTTCTGGAGTTATTCCTGAATCTATAGCTATGGCTGCTCAACTGGAGCAAGTTCAGATAGATAACAACAGCTTCACAGGCAGGATTCCTGAGGGTCTTGGACATGTCAAGAGCTTGTATAGATTATCTGCATCTAGTAATGGTTTTTATGGGAAACTTCCCCCCAATTTCTGTGACTCTCCTGTTATGAGCATAATAAATCTCTCCCAAAATTCTCTTTCTGGTGACATTCCGGAGCTGAAAAATTGCAGGAAACTCGTGTCATTGTCTTTGGCAGAAAACAGTCTAACTGGGAACATGCCTCCTTCTCTTTCTGACTTGCCAGTATTAACTTACCTTGATCTTTCTGATAACAATCTCACTGGTCCCATCCCTGAAGGGCTTCAGAATTTGAAGCTTGCCCTGTTCAATGTCTCCTTCAACCAGCTATCTGGTAAGGTTCCCTACTCTTTGATTTCAGGTCTTCCAGCTTCATTTCTTCAAGGGAATCCTGAACTCTGTGGTCCTGGATTGCCCAATTCATGTTCTGATGATGACCAACCAAGACACCAGGATATTGGTCTTACAACATTGACTTGTGCCTTGATCTCTTTAGCTTTTGCTTTTGGAACTATGATTATTGTTGCCGGGTTTATTGTGTATCAAAGATCTCAGAAGCAGAGATCTCAAGTTGGCTCGTGGCGTTCGGTTTTCTTTTATCCTCTCAGAGTTACTGAGCATGATTTGGTCATGGGAATGGATGATAAGAGCGCTGTAGGGAGTGGTGGAGTTTTTGGTAGAGTTTACATTTTAAGTCTACCAAGTGGTGAACAAGTTGCTGTGAAGAAGCTTGTTAAGTTTGAGACTCAGTCTTCGAAAGCTTTGAAGGTTGAAATCAAGACACTGGCCAAGATCAGGCATAAGAACATTGTTAAACTTCTGGGGTTTTGCCATTCTGAGGATTCAATCTTTTTGATCTATGAGTTCCAACACAGAGGAAGTTTGGGAGACTTGATTGGAAAAACAGATTTTCAGTTGGAATGGAGTGTGAGGATGAAAATTGCCATTGGTGTTGCTCAAGGACTAGCCTACCTTCACAAGGATTATGTTCCTCATTTACTCCACAGAAATGTCAAATCCAGAAACTTACTTCTGGATGAAGATTTTGAACCAAAGCTTACGGATTTCGCTCTTGACCGAATTGTGGGAGAAGCTGCATTCCAGTCAACAATAACATCTGAATCTCCTGTCTCATGTTACAATGCACCAGGTAAGAAGCCATTGTTTTGAAACTTTCAATTTACCTTTGCTATTTCAATCTCAAACTGTGTTATCATTCTTATCTTTAATGACATCACAAAATATGCACTCACATTCTTCAATTTAAATGCATCTTATACTTGCATAAACATAACATTTGATTTTTAAAAGTGTTGGTATCTAAATTCCTCATTTTGTTTCCTGACTGCAGAATATGGATACAGCAAAAAACCAACTGAACAAATGGATGTATACAGCTTTGGTGTAGTACTCCTTGAGCTAATCACAGGAAGGCCGGCCGAGCAAGCTGAAACACCCGATTCGCTTGATGTTGTAAAGTGGGTGAGGAGAAAAGTGAACATCACTAATGGAGCTTTTCAAGTTCTTGATCAAAAGATATCAAATTCATCGCAACAAGAGATGTTAGGAGCTCTTGAAATCGCTCTCCGCTGCACATCTGTGATGCCGGAGAAGAGACCATCTATGTTTGAAGTTGCTAAATCACTGCAGTCTCTTAACTCAAGAACCAACCTCCCTTGTATAGAATTCTCTGCCTCTGATGATCACTCAGTTCCAGTCTGAAATCACAGGCCACACCATTTCTGTATTACAACTTCACCTTGTATGTAAATTCCACTTGGTTGGATTTTGATAGGGATGGGAAAAGTTTGGGCATGAATTTTCTTTATCTTCCAACAGGAATTTGTTTTGGGGTTTTTTTTTATCAGAAAGTGTTTCTGGGATTTCCAAATGTAATATTTTAGTCACAACCTATGGAGTGTCATCTCATATATACCAAGAGACTGATATCATTTCTAGTTTGACATTTTGTTTTCGCAAGCTCATAATCAAACAAGAGTTTCTTTGCATAATGTTATATATTACTCTTTTCTGTACCATAAGAGATGGGGGATTTTTTTTTTTTTTTTTTTTTTTTTTAATTTTGAAACTTGATCATTGTGAAGAATGGTTTTTGTTGGGATTTTACTACCTATCCCTACACCAACTCAACTTAAACACTAATTCACAAGGTCAATCTTGACCTTTACACCAATACGTGTATGGCTAACAAATTGCCATGAATTAATTCCATCAGACACAAGAAACCAGTTTTAATTGATCAACCCTATTACTTTACTTTTCTTGCAGAGATGAACAGGTCTTCAATAGCTCTACCCAGAAAAGAATTCAATCCGGGCCTACCAAACAATCACAACACATTATCAAGCACATAACAATGAAGAAAACAAAGAAATCAATAGCAGAAATTAAATTATCAAGCACATAACAATGAAGAAAACAAAGAAATCAATAGCAGAAATTAAATTACCAAGCACATAACAATGAAGAAAACAAGGAAATCAATAGCAGAAATTAAGAGAGTAAGGGAAAGATGTACTGAACACGCAAGAATTATAGAGGTTCACTCCAAATTGGGGCTAGTCCTCTTCGAGCTCGCCTCAGAGTTCATAGGGCTCGATCATGCACTATACAATCAGATCCAATTATAGCCTTGAAGATCAGGGATTCCAGTCACAGCTTGAAAGGTAATCTCCTTCACATGATCATCTTCTTATCTCAAATTTCTCACTCGAGTAGAATTTCTCACTCGAGTAGATGCTCTTCTCTCCTCAGATTACAGTACTCTAAAAAATTCTCTCTCTAAGCTCTGGCTTTCTGATATAGACAAGTCTTAAATACTTAGAGCATTAGCCTTTTATTTTTACAACTATAAAAGAATGTAATTGAAAGTTTGTTAGAGATTCTGCTGAGTTGTAATATTTCTGAGCTGTAAATGTTGGTAGATACAATCTTGAATCTTAGTCTGTTGTAATTGCCTTTAGGTGCAATTAATTGTATAACTCTATTTGGGCACTTGTATTTTAACAATTTCCACCCAAGTTCCCAAATGGAGTTATAAGACTAGTGCATATTAAACTCTGAGGGTCTTAGCTCAGTACCCTAGGCTTCATCCTCCTGTATCAACCCCTAACAAATTCAAATTTGTGTAAGGTCACGGTCTTTGTCCCCATATCTGCAGGGTTTTCCTATGTGGGTACCTTCTCTAACAGGACTTGTTCATTAGTCACCTTCTCTCTGATAAAGTGGTATTTTATCTCTACATGTTTGGTCCTGTCATGAAAGACAAGGTTTTTGTAGAGATGAATACAACTCTGATTGTCTAAGTAGACTATAGCAACACCACACTTTAGGTTTATCTCTTCTAGTAGTCCATGCATCCATAGGGCTTCTTTGATAGCTTCTGTTATTGCAATATACTCAGATTCAGTAGTGGATAGAGCCACTACTGGTTGTAGTTGCACTCTCCAGCTTACACAATTTCCTCCCAGTATGAAATAGTACGCTGATGTAGATCTCCTTTGGTCTCTATCACTTGCATAATCAACGTCGCTATAACCCTCTAACATTATGTTAGATCTTTGCCTTCTGTAAGTGAGTCATGTGTCCATTGTTCCTAGTAAGTACTTTAGAGTCCACTTCATTGCATTCCAGTGAGATTTTCCTAGATTTTCTATGTACTTACTTAGCAAAGACATAACCAGGAAATCCACAAACTAATACTCAACTATTCAGCATGTCATATTCATTAGTTAACAACGATAACCAAATCACATAACAATCAGGGTCGGCGCCCTTAAGTCGCACCCTCTGTTTACCCCACTAACTCTGGTCCGCTTAAACTGAGCTAAGTGAATATTAAGCTGTCCTCAGCTACCAATGGCTGAGCCGCGCCCTATGCGCCAATGTAAACTTTGACACTCTTAGGCTGTTTGTTTAATATTCACATGGCACAATACCACCTTACATATGCATACAAGAATAGGGGAAGCCTTAGTCTCGTCATAAACTCACAACTGGATGCAGTTTTCTTACCTTTAATTCCAAGTGTTCTGATTATGAGAGATGACCCTTGAGCACGATCCGTTTCCCGAGCCCTAGCTTACACCTAGTCACAACCAAGATAAGGGATTCCATCAATAATTGTATAAAGGTTTCTGGACCAAGTTCTAGCCTCCAAAACATCGAATTCCACCAAACACAGTAGTGGAATCAATCCTGAGCACCTTAGGTTAGGTACCCGTGCCTAAAACCTCCCTAAGGCCAAATATGCCCTTAAGAGCCGTGACCCAAGCTCTCTATGCCGCGGCCCGCCCTTCTTCCTCAGCTCCCATCTCCTCCAAAGGGCCGCAACACACCAAGAACTGAGTCGCAGCTCGACCCCTTCGAACCCAGAAAACCCACCATTTTTAACAATCAAACCTCACTTGAATCCACCCAAAACCATCCTAATGATACAATTCAGCTATCATAAACATCCTAACATGTTTCCACCAGCAAAACCCAACAAAAATCTAGCTTAGAAGCTCATCAAAATCTCACTTTAATCCTTAAAACCCATAAGCTGATAAACACCAAAACCCAGTCAAGAAAACGAAGAATTTAGATGCTAAACTATAAATTAGAGCTTACCTTCACTGAAGAACCAATCCACCAAGCAATTGCTGAGCTAACTCCCAAGTCCTTAGCCTCAATTCAGTCTTCAATTTCAAAACCCAAAAACTCTTAGAACCCAGCCCAAAGCTACATAATTAAATGACCAAGAATGTGATTCAAGACTTACCTCAACTCCTGATTGAATTCCTTAGCTAATACTGAGTTAATCTTCCAAGTTTTAACTCAAACTTCTGAGTTTCCAACCAAGTTTTCATTTGGTTTCACTAGCTTCCTTGAGAGAGAGTGTTTGAGATGATAGAAATGAGCTGAGAGGAAAAAGAAAGGGTCGGTTTGGCCTTATTCTACTGCTTTCTTAATTTTGTCTTATTCACGCCTAATTAATTAAGTTAATCCCAAAGCTCGGGGTACCAAAAACGTCCCCGATGGCAAAATGGTAAACTTCCCCAGTATTTCCTCCTAAGCTTCCTAACCTCAAATATATCTCAAATTATTTATTTCTATAACCTGATAACCCAAATAACCATCTAATATCCAAAATATCCCTTGACTCACCCCAAGTCAAGTAATGGGTCCCGTTGTGACTTTTCCGCTAACTGGCTCTCTAGGATCACCTCAAGTCGCATGCTGCAGATATATCCACATAATAATGTGGTCTTCACAATTACAACATATAATCACATTTATGCCTTCAACGGGCTAAAATTATAAATATACCCTTTTAAGCTAAACATGGCCTACATGCATACTAATACTCTTAGACATGCATTTCATATATCCATATAATCATATAAGCATGCTTATCATGGAATCATGCATTAAATTATTTAATTCACACATAAACCAACTATGCCCTCCCGGCATACTAATCAAGGCCCTTAAGCCTTAATAGTGATTTTTGGGTCGTTACAATTAGGTACATCAATGAGCCCACAACATTTGAGTAAGGAACTTTACTCATATACTATATGTATTCTTTTGTGTTAGGGCACTGATCTTTAGACATAGGGTGTTGGCTAGTAATTGGCTGATGGACCCAAAACGGGTATGTTTTAAAAATTTATACTCGCAAGCGCACGAATCGTATATGGAATATAGTGTTCGTGTAAGCACAAGATCGAACCCAAATGAGTTGTCTAAAATTGAAAAGAAAACTATTTTAAACCAAAATTAACAAATTCTAATCTAGCTCCAAAGATTGAAGAGATTTTTGAATAATGAAAATAAAATAAAAGAAAATAATATAGAAATTAAAGACAATATATATTACTAAATTAATAATTTTAAACAAGATAGTAAAAGAAAGATTATTAAGATAATAGAATCCACAAAATATAAGTTCAATAATATTTGAAAGTAGATTGATTCCCAAGTTTTAGTAATAGTAGAAATTAATCAAACCATCACTCATTCAAATTAGATATTCTATTTAAGCACAAGTTATTATAAAAATATAGAATCTATCTTCACTTTTCAAAAAGTATAATTTCAAAGCATTTAGTGTAAATCAATCTAATGAAATAACAAATAAATCAATGAATACTATTTATAATGCAAAACATAATATTTTTGTTCTAAGCATGGATGTGTACAATTTAATGACACATCTTACACAAAGAATATTGTGTTTTTGCACTAATGAAGAACAAAGTGTAAATATGTGCTAACAATCCAAAATACATGATATTTAAGATGAAATAAAATATTTGAAGAAGAAAATCCATAAAATTTATTGCACAAAATGGGAAATCAACATACAAAATAAACACTATCTAGTTACATATTGTTTCATCATCACCTTAATAATCTTAAAAAGATTAGAAACTCATAACTAGAATAGAAATTACAAACAAAAAAGTTACAAACATAAATAAGAAAAATTTGGAGGAGAAACCCCCAAATTTTTCCTCTAAAAACTCATAGGAAAAATGACCAAAAAGAAGAAAAATATGAAGATAATTGAGAGGTTTTGAAAGTGTAGAACTTGTGGTATGGTAACCTCTTCTCAAAATGAGCACTAAACACCTTTATTTATAGCAAAAAAAAAATGGTATAAAAATAATCAATTTAAATTAATTAAATTAATAATAATATGGCAAATATGGGTAAATTATAAGTAGTAATGATGATGTTTTGAGGTAAAATATGTAGAAAAGTTTGGGTAAAAATGTGGCATTTTTAGACATAGGGGACAAGGGGACAAAATGCATTTTTGTTGGACTCAAGAGGGTGGCTAGCTGCCAGGTTGTGGGTTGTGGGTTGTGGCAGGTGGCTGGGAAGGGGAAAATTGGGCTTGGCCCAAAGGCTGAAGGAAATGGCTTGGGTGTTGGGTGGCAAGCTGGTGGAGGCTTCGGCTGGAAGAGAAAGGAAGCTTCTGGCTGGGAGCATCAGGTGGCAGCTGCTGGTGAGGAGTTGTGGGCTGGCAGACATGGGCTTGGTGAGGAGAAAGGGTGAAGATGTTGGCATTGGGCCGGGCTGGTGAGCTGATGTGATTGGGCCGAAGGAGCTGCTGAAAGCTTGGGCCAATTTTCAGTTTTACCACACTTTTTTTCTTCTTTTTCTTGCTTTTCAAGAGCAAAAAAAAAAGGGAACAAATTCTCTACAAAATAAACATAAATTAAATTAAAATCAAATATTTTCAATTATAAAATAAATTATATTAATTCATTGAAAATATTAATTATTACTTAATTTAATTGAACATTTAGTTTTACTAAAACAACATTTTTTACCTCAAACTAAACAACATTAATTCAAATAATTAGCTACAACATTTTACAACAAAATAACTATAAAAATACACAAAAGTCTATAAAAATTAAAATAAACCTAATAAATTCCAAATCACTTAAAAACTTAATAAATTAATTAAAAAATCAAGAACTAAGCAACAATTAGCACATAAAAAGTGGTAAAATAACTCTATTTTGTAGAGTTATCACACCCCCAAACTTAATATTTTGTTAGTCCTTGAGCAAAAGAAAAATTAAAAACACATACATTTTTTTTTAATTGGTGATGTCTAATGTTTTTGTCAAAAATTACATCATGGAAATAGTTCAAAGAAAATTACAAATAAAAGTAAAGCTTATGTAATTAATTTGGAAAGTTAAAATTGTTTTCAAAATAGATACTTAACATGCAAACACGAAAAACATCAAATCATCATGTGAACATTTAGACAAACTTATGCAAACAAAAATATATTAAATCTCAAGAGATAATCAAGCAAGTTCTAGGATTTTTCAATTTTTTTTTTTTTGTAGAGATTTAAAGAATTTAATGTTTAAATAAAGTATATCCAAATATCACAAATTCGAATAGAATAGAATAGAAAAGTGACATATTATGAAAAATATATATTTAAACAAAACTAACTTTAAAAATTAAAAGTAAAGCTTAATAGTTATTTATATTTTTCTAAGAACTAAGAACAATTTCAATAATAATTTTTATCATTAGCAAATGAAAATCACCAATATTTTTTTTTCAAACAAAACAATGAATATATATATATAACAAATGAAAATCACATAAAAACAAACAAAAAAACAAATAAAGAAAATAATTTTTTTTTTTGAATTTATAGCAAATGAAAAACATGCATAAACACGATGAAAAACACATAAACACAAAGAAAAATACATACACATTACCCCCAAACTTAAAATTAAGAACTACTCCATTTGATGAATGCTTCCTTGATTTGACTATTTTGTTTTCTTCTCTTATTTTCTTTTTGGACAAGAAGTTTCCTTCAAGCTTTTTGGAATTTGAAAAACATGAAACAAAAACACACAACAAAAGTGAAATATAAAATGAAATATGAAAGTATGGGTTGCCTCTCACAAAGCGCTTTAGTTTATAGTCTTTAGCTTGACTATAATTTTTTTTTTCAACCTACACCCAATCGATGGTATAAAATTTCATTAGTAGGGTGAGTTATGACTTTGATGCAAATGCCATAAATAATAATTGATAACATCACACCTACAAGAAAATTAGAAATATGCAATTTTAATGGAATATCAATAAAATAAGAAAATTGCATATCTATATTAGACTCATTTTCATTTTGAGTAAATATACAAATTTGTTCATTTATGGGCTCTTGAGATATAATTATATCGTTTTCATTTTCCTCATGAACCTCGAAAATTATTTCATCCAACTCTTTTGTTTCATTAAGGGGTTGGATGCATGTTACAAGTTCTTCAACAACTTCATTCTCCTTTTCATTTTCAATTTGACTATTTGGATTGAGAATGTGTTGGTTGGGGTAAACTTGTTTTTCTGACTCTATAACAATTACAAGTAGTCCTACTATTGTCTCAATTTTTGAGATTGACTGAGACTGAGCTAGTAAGATTTGGTAGGTTGATTGCATGAACTGTTGTAGGGTATCTGTAACGCTCTACATCCTTAGAGCCGTTACCAGGTGAGTTTAAAAACGTGCTTTCAACTCGCTAATCGAGGTTTTAGATCAAACAGTGTGATTAAGCTATAAGCAACAGAAAAACTTTAGAAAATAATAATTTCCATAGAAAATCATAAAAGCTTTACACTTGGGATCCCAAAATACAGCTTATAAATATTTACAACATATAAACTGAACCAAGTCGACTAAACGACAAAAATCTAGGTTTGTTTACAAGCATCTCCCAAAATCCTCTAGCTGTGGCAGCCAGGCTGGCCAAACATGTACACGCCGCCTCACACATGCTGTACTCTGGTTGGTTGACCTTTTCTTTACCCTTACCTGCACCACAGAGCATCTGTGAGCCGAAGCCCAGCAAGAAAACCCACAAACAGATAACATATGCAACACATATAACATGCATATAAACAGGCCACCAATGGGCTAAACACATACGGCCTAGCCGTCCCAAGCGTTTACCAAGCCCTGGGTTCGCAGACCACGCCGTGAGGATATCCTAGGTATCCTTTTTAGGGACCCGCCCTGGCAACTCGCACTCTACGTGCTCAACGCTGCTCCCGGCCCTTTGCCGTTCTCGATCTTCCACCCAACGTGCCCAACGTCGTTCCCGGCCTCTCGCCATACTCGGTCCACACCATTCCCGGCTCTAGCCGATCATACACATCATAATATTCATAGCATAGCAAGCAAGTACAGAATTCTAGCAAAGTCAGTTAAAGGGCTACGCCCCGTAGTTCTAACATATTGGGCTCGGCCCTGCATATCAATTCTATTCAAATACTTTGGGCTCAGCCCTGCACACAAGCTCTATGGCAACAAGGGTTTTCTTACCTGAGTTCCGAGCTTTCTGAGCACCGATGCCCCGAGCACAGTCCTCTAACGTGAGCCTCGCCGGAACCCTAGTCACAACACATTAAAAATGTCCATCCATCAAATTCTAATCACTAAATAACTTCGAGCCATAACCCTAACCTCCAGAACCTTGAATTCTATCAATCCAGGTGATAAAATCCATCCCGAGCCTTACCCCTTGAGTTCCCAAGCCTAAAATACCCTTAAAAACTCAAACTGGCACTAAGGGCCGCGGTCCCACCCACAAGAGCCGCGGCTAGCCTCGAAACAGAGGCTAGCACCACACTGACCCCCACACGGGCCGCGACGCGCATGAACCTCTCGGCCACCATGGCCGCGCGCGCACGCAGGCCGCGATGAACCCCTCCTAGGGCCGCGACTCTCACCTCCAAACCCATATTTTTCCACACCTTTCCTCAAGCCAATTCACCCAAAACTCATCTATCAAACCCATATAGCTAACACATATATTCCAGCTCAATAACAACTCAGCAACAACATCAAAACCCAACAAAATCTACTCCAAAATCCCACTAAAACCCCAAGAACAAATCAGATTCTACCCACATGCATAGCTTGGAAACACAGCTGAAATTTAAGCATAACCTCCAAGAAAAAACTTACCTCTTGCTGAGTTAAACCCCTGAAATTGAACCTTAATCCCCCAAGCTCCTTAACTTCACAGCCCAAAGTCCTCAATTTCTTGACTAATTCCTCCAAAGTTCTCCTTTGACATGACTTAGAGAATGGGAGAGAGAGATGAATAAGAGCTATCTTCAGTTGAAAAGAAATATGTGTTGGTGTCTAAAGCTTCTAAGTAATTCCCCTTTTTGTTTTATTTGACTTAAGTCTAAAGGGTTACCTCAAGGCTCGGGGTACCAAAACGTCCCCGAGGGCAAAATGGTAAATTTCCCCAGTATTCCCGCCTAGACATTCTATCCTCAAATATATCTCCAAATATTTATTTTCATGTCCCAATAATCCCGTAACACACCTAGCACCCAAATTACCCCTTGACTCAACCTGAGTCCGAATCTCAACCCTGTTGTGACTTTCCGACTAACCGCTCACCAGGACTGTCTCGGTCCGTGCTACACAGACATATCACATATACATGACATTTATCACATTTATACCCCTAATATCCATATGGGATCCACATGCATATTTAACTTAACTAAATATGCATCACAATCATATATATACATAAATCCACATATAAGCATATTAAACCACTTATTGCCCTCCACGCACACTAATCAATGCCCTAAGTCCGATTAGCAAATTCGGGTCGTTACAACTATCCCCTCCTTACAGAAATTTCGTCCTCGAAATTACCTGAATAACTCAGGGTACCGCTCCCTCATCTCTGACTCAAGTTCCCACGTCGCCTCTTCAACCTTGCTGTTTCTCCACAGCACTTTCACCAAGGCGATGGTCTTGTTCCTCAAGACCTTATCTTTTTGGTCAATAATTTGAACCGGCTTCTCCTCGTAGGATAAATCCTGATTAAGCTCCAAATTCTCAAAACTTAAGACATGCGTTGAATCTGACATATACTTCCGGAGCATGGATACATGGAATACATCATGAACCCCTGATAAAGCTGGAGGCATCGCTAATCTGTAAGCTACTTCTCCAACCCGTTCCAGAATCTCGAAGGGGCCAACATACCTGGGGCTCAACTTACCCCGAACACCAAACCGTTTCACACCCCTCATGGGTGAAACCCTAAGGAACACATGATCACCAACCTGAAACTCCACGCTCCTGCGTCTTAGGTCTGAATAACTTTTCTGTCGACTCTGGGAGGCGAGCATACGCGCTCTAATCTTTTCAAGTGCCTCATTGGTCCTCTGAACCATCTCCGCACCCAAATACCTCCTCTCACCTGTCTCATCCCAATGAATAGGTAATCTACACTTCCTTCCATAAAGCATCTCGTACGGAGCCACACCAATGGTCGCGCTAATAACTGTTGTTGTACGAGAACTCGATCAAAGGGAGATACTTACTCCACGATCCCCCAAAGTCAAGCACACAGGCTCGCAGCAGATCCTCCAATATCTGAATCGTCCTCTCAGACTGCCTATCCGTCTAAGGATGATAAGCGGTACTAAACCATAACTGCGTGCCCATAGCCTTCTGCAGACTCTCCCAAAACTTGGAAGTAAAGGTGGGGTCTCTGTCCGACACTATCGACCTCGGAGCCCCATGAAGTCGAACAATCTCCTTCACATACATCTCAGCGTACTGCTCCACAGTATAAGTTGTCCTAACAGGCAAAAAGTGGGCGGACTTGGTATACCTATCCATAATCACCCACACTGAGTCATGCTGTCCCACAGTTCTTGGTAAACCAACTACGAAATCCATAGTAATATCTTCCCAGTTCCATTCTGGAATCCCCAAAGGCTGCAATAACCCCGCTGGCCTCTGGTGCTCAGCCTTAACCTGCTGACAAGTTAAGCACTTAGCCACATAATCCACCACATCCCTTTTCATGCCCGACCACCAATACAAAGCTCTCAAGTCCTGGTACATTTTCGTCGAACCCGGGTGCAAAGAATAGGGAGTGGTATGCGATTCATCCAAGATCTCTCGCCGGATATCAGAGTCCATTGGAACACAGATCCAATCCTTGTACTTTAGTAACCCCATCTCTGAAATGGATAAGTCCTTTGTCGCTCCGACTAAGGCACTCTCCCTATGACCTCGCAACTGAGAATCCTTCCCCTGTGCTTCCTTGATCCTCTCAAGGAGTGTAGACTGAAGAGTGATGTTGGCCAACTGACCAACCACCAGCTTTATACCTGCTCTGGTCATCTCCTCAGCTAACTTATCAGATATCTGCCTCGAGCTAAACAACTGCCCTGGGCCCTTCCGACTCAATGCATCAGCCACTACATTAGCCTTCCCAGGATGGTAAAGGATATCACAATCATAATCCTTAACCAACTCTAGCCACTGCCTCTGGCGCATATTCAAGTCCTTCTGGGTAAAGAAATACTTTAGGCTCTTATGGTCGGTGTATATCTCGCACTTCTCACCATAAAGATAATGCCTCCAAATCTTTAGTGCAAACACCACTGCTGCCAACTCCAGGTCATGTGTAGGATATCTCTGCTCATATTCCTTCAACTGTCTCGATGCATAGGCTATCACCTTACTAGCTTGCATCAGCACGCACCCCAAACCCTACCTGGATGCATCACAGTAGACCATAAACTTTTCATTCTCCGTCGGCAAGCTTAACACTGGCGCAGTAATTAGTCGCCGCTTCAGTTCCTTAAAACTATTCTCACACATGTCCGTCCAGACATACCTTGTCTTCTTCTTTGTCAGTTATGTCAATGGCGTAGCTATTCTGGAGAACCCCTCAATAAATCGCCGATAATACCCTTCTAAACCCAGAAAGCTTCTTACTTCAGGAACACTGCTTGGTCTAGGCCAATCTCTGACCGCCTCAATCTTACTTGGGTCAACCAGAATCCCCTCCTTACTGACAATATGGCCCAGAAATGTAACTTGCGGCAGCCAGAACTCACACTTACTGAACTTAGCATATAACTTATGTTCTCTCAACCGCTGTAGTACCAACCGCAGATGATGCTCGTGCTCCATCTCTGACTGAGAGTACACTAAGATGTCGTCGATGAATACTATCACAAACTTGTCCAAATAATCCTTGAAAACCCTATTCATCATATCCATGAAAGCTGCTGGGGCATTGGTTAATCCAAAGGACATAACCAGGAATTCATAGTGTCCATATCTCGTTCGGAAAGCAGTCTTTGGTATGTCCTCCTCTCTAATCCTCAGCTGATGGTAACCTGATCGGAGATCTATCTTTGAAAACACTGTTCTTCCCTGCAGCTGATCAAACAAATCATCGATCCTAGGCAGTGGATACTTGTTCTTAATGGTTAAATTTTTCAGCTCCCTGTAATCAATACACATCCTAAGGGACCCATCCTTCTTCTTAACGAACAACACTGGTGCACCCCATGGCGAGAAACTTGGTCTGATGAACCCCAAATCAAGTAACTCCTGCAACTGAATCTTCAACTCCTTTAGCTCCATCAGAGCCATTCTATAAGGTGTCCTAGATACTGGCTTCACTCCTGGTACCAATTCTATAACAAAGTCAATCTCCCGCTGCGGCGGCAACCCTGACAGATCTGCTGGAAACAAATCCGGGAACTCACACACCAACCTAGTCTCGCCCGGTCCAACCGACACCACCCTAGAAGTATCCACAACGCTTGCCAGGAATCCTATGCAACCCTCCTGCATCAGGTCCCTAGCCCTTAAGGCTGAAATCATTGGTACACACGGTCCACTAACTGACCCCACAAACACAAAGGGTACCTCCCCTTCTGGTTCAAAAGTCACCATTTTGCGCCTGCAATCAATCGTTGCCCCATACTTGGATAGCCAATCCATTCCCAAAATCATGTCAAAATCATCCATCTCTAGCTCAACCAAATCAACAGACAATTCCCTACCATCTACCTCTACTGGCAATGCCCTAATCCATTTCCTAGAGACTACCAATTCTCTTGTTGGCAACAAAGTCTGGAATCCCCTAGCATACACACCACTAGGTCTACAAAGCTGATCTATCACCCTAGCAGATACAAATGAATGGGTATCCCCTAAATTAAACAATGCAGTATACAAAGAACCAGCACTAGAGATCTGACCTATCACAACTGAGGGGCTAGCCTTCGCCTCAGTCTATGTCAAAGTGAATACCTTGGCAGGAGCAAGATTGTCACTCTGCTTCTGCTCCTCCTTCTTAACTTGAGGGCAATCCCTCTTCAGATGGCTGGCACTCCCATAAACAAAGCAGGCTCTGATCCTGCACTCACCCTGGTGTCGATGCCTGCACCGTGGACACATAGGAAAACTCCTTCACTTATCACTGCCACCCTGTCGACCAGTAGAAGCACCCCGTGCCCTCCTATCTGAGCTGGGAGGAACAAAGGAATTTGGGGCCTTCCTTTTCTGCTCGCTGGGGCCACCGCCCCAACTAGACCCAACAAAAGGAGGCACCCTCCTCCTGGCATCCCGCCTTACAACGCTGTCCTTCCATATCTGATCCTCAGCCCTCTCTGTAGTAAGGGCCTTATCCACTGCTTGGGCATAAGTAGTAGTCTCTGGAATCAACATAATATTCACATCACGGGTGATCATCACATTCAACCCCCGTATAAATCTATCTCTTCTGGCCGCATCCGTCGGCACTAAGTCTGGCGCAAACTTTGCCAGTCTATCGAATCTCAAGGCGTACTCAGTAACTGATAACCTGTTCTGAGTCAGGTTGATAAACTCATCAACCTTTGCAGCTCGAACTGCTATGCTGTAGTATTTCTCATTAAAGATGCTCTTAAATTCCTCCCATGTCATGACTGCAACATTCCTCCGCTGACTCACCACATCCCACCAGATGCGGGCATCCTCCCTAAGCATATAGCTCGCACAAGCAACCCGTTCACTTCCTTCGACCCTCATAAAGTCTAAGATCAAGGAAATCATGTTCATCCACTGCTCTGCCCGCAGTGGGTTCGATCCACCCTCAAAGGTAGGAGGTTGTTGCTTCCTGAATCTTTCGTACAAGGGTTCCCACCTGTTCTCAGTCACGGGTTGAACCGACACTGGCACCATATTCTGCTGTATTGGCAACCCTATAACCTGTGGAGGGGCCTGTTGCCTCATCTGATGGAGTTCTTCCTCTGTTCTCTGCAGTCTAGCCTCAATTTCAGCCAATATCTATTGCCAGTTCTGTGGGGCAGGTGGAGGGTCCTGACCCTGGTTGTCATCCTCGGCCCTACTGCCGCGAAGTTTAGCTGATTGTCGAGGCATCTCAACAAATATGCCTGCAACCAACGACGCCGCTCATTAGGCATGATAACAACATCCAAAACCACCTCCCAGGCACATCAGTAATCCACACATAATAACTCTTATAGCATATAACACACATCGGGCCATGCCCTAGCATCATGCATATGTTAATTCATTCATCATGCTCTATACAAAATAAGCAGGCAAACAGGGCATTCAAACACATATTCAGACATATCAGCCAATCTTACCAACCAACCCTGAGTTAAGCCTGTCACTGACTGCGTGTGTACATGTTCGGTCAATCTCCAGAACCAATAACCTTGGCTCGCTCTGATACCAAATTGTAACGCCCTACATCCTTAGAGCCGTTACCAGGTGAGTTTAAAAATGTGCTTTCAACTCGCTAATCGAGGTTTTAGATCAAACAGTGTGATTAAGCTATAAGCCACATAAAAACTTTAGAAAATAATAATTTCCATAGAAAATCATAAAAGCTTTACACTTGGGATCCCAAAATACAACTTAGAAATATTTACAACATATAAACTGAACCAAGTCGACTAGACGACAAAAATCCTCTGGCTGTGGCAGCCAGGCTGGCCAAACATGTACACGTCGCCTCACGCCTGCTGTACTCATGGTTGGTTGACCTTTTCTTTACCCTTACCTGCACCATAGAGCATCTGTGAGCCGAAGCCCAGCAAGAAACCCACAAACAAATAACATATGCAACACATATAACATGCATATAAACAGGCCACCAATGGGCTAAACACATACGGCCTAGCCGTCCCAAGCGTTTACCAAGCCCTGGGTTTGCGGGCCACGCCGTGAGGATATCCCAGGTATCCTTTTTAGGGACCCGCCCTGGCAACTCGCACTCTACGTGCTCAACGCTGCTCCCGACCCTTTGCTGTTCTCGGCCTTGCACCCAACGTGCCCAATGTCGTTCCCAGCCTCTCGCCGTACTCGGTCCACACCGTTCCCGGCTCTAGCTGATCATACACATCATAATATTCATAGCACAACAAGCAAGTACAGAATTCTAGCATAGTCAGTTAAAGGGCTACACCCCGCAGTTCTAACATATTGGGCTTGGCCCTGCATATCAATTCTATTCGAATACTTTGGGCTCAGCCTTGCACACAAGCTCTATGGCAACAAGGGTTTTCTTACCTGAGTTCCGAGCTTTCTGAGCACCGATGCCCCGAGCACAGTCCTCTAACGTGAGCCTCGCCGGAACTCTAGTCACAACACATTAACAATGTCCATCCATCAAATTCTAATCCACTAAATAACTTCGAGCCATAACCCAAACCTCCAGAACCTTGAATTCTATCAATCCGGGTGATAAAATCCATCCCGAGCCTTACCCCTTAAGTTCCCAAGCCTAAAATACCCTTAAAAACTCAAACTGGCACTAAAGGCTGCGACCCCACCCACAAGAGCCGCGGCTAGCCTCGAAACAGAGGCTAGCACCACACTGACCCCCACACGGGCCGCAACGCGCATGAACCTCTCGGCCACCATGGCCGCGCGCGCACACCGGCCGCGACTCTCACCTCCAAACCCAGATTTTTCCACCATTTTTCCACACCTTTCCTCAAGCCAATTCACCCAAAACTCATCTATCAAACCCATATAGCTAACACATATATTCCAGCTCAATAACAACTCAGCAACAACATCAAAACCCAACAAAATCTACTCCAAAATCCCACTAAAACCCCAAGAACAAATCAGATTCTACCCACATGCATAGCTTGGAAACACAGCTGAAATTTAAGCATAACCTCCAAGAAAAAACTTACCTCTTGCTGAGTTAAACCCCTGAAATTGAACCTTAATCCCCCAAGCTCCTTAACTTCACAGCCCAAAGTCCTCAATTTCTTGACTAATTCCTCCAAAGTTCTCCTTTGACATGACTTAGAGAAAGAGAGAGAGAGAGAGAGATGAATAAGAGCTATCTTCAGTTGAAAAGAAATATGTGTCGGTTTCTAAAGCTTCTAAGTAATTTCTCTTTTTGTTTTATTTGACTTAAGTCTAAAGGGTTACCTCAAGGCTCGGGGTACCAAAACGTCCCCGATGGAAAAATGGTAAATTTCCCCAGTATTCCCGCCTAGACATTCTATCCTCAAATATATCTCCAAATATTTATTTTCATGTCCCAATAATCCCGTAACACACCTAGTACCCAAATTATCCCTTGACTCGACCCGAGTCCGAATCTCAACCCTGTTGTGACTTTCCGACTAACCGCTCACTAGGACTGTCTCGGTCCGTGCTGCACAGACATATCACATATACATGACATTTATCACATTTATACCCCTAATATCCAGATGGGGTCCACATGCGTATTTAACTTAACTAAATATGCATCACAATCATATATACACATAAATCCACATATAAACATATTAAACCACTTATTGCCCTCCAGGCACACTAATCAAGGCCCTAAGCCCGATTAGCAAATTCGGGTCGTTACAGTATCCTCTAAAGATGGGCTCGTTTCTTGTTGAATAGGATATGATAGGTCGGATTGGGCATGACTTGGATTAAGCATGTTGAATTCTTGCTCTTGATTCATTGGAGATTGGGTATGGCTCCATGAAAAATTTGGATTATGGGTGGGGGTAAAATGGATATCAAAAGATTCATGCATCATATACATATCATTAGTTTCTCCATAATTTAAATTTGATTGCTCATAACAGTTGTACTCAGAATTCCAACTATAATTAAAATGATCCATATGGTAAAAACTAAAGGGATATTTGCGACAAAAATACCTAAATTTTCACGTTGGTAGCACTTAAGTACCCAAATTTTTTTTGTGACGGCAAAAGTACCTTCCATCAATGACTTGTTGCCTCGTTATATCCCACTGTTCAGTATGCCAACGTGTCAATATGTTTACTGCCACATCTTTTAAATATGTCCATGTGTGCATATAGAAAAAAAATGATTAAAAAATGATTATTATTTTTGTTTTTATAGAATTTGTTTAAAATTAAAAACCTAAAATTTATTAAATTTAGAAATAATGAAATAAACATTAAAAAAACCCAACTTTTCCTCCAAAAACTCTAAAGTCGCTAGTCTCAGTTCTCCATCTACAATATTGGGTCTCCTCTCAGTTCTGCTCCTCACGTCGTCTTTGAAGAAGAAGTGCCATATGATCTATTGAAGGTCTTGGGTATAGCAAAAAATGGGGAAGCTTCCTCAAGAAGGTGACCCCTAACCACGATATGCCTCTTCTACATTCTGCAATTTTATTATTGATTGATTTGTTTCTGTGGTATGGTTTGGGATTATAAAATGGTTTTATGTTTGAATAGTATGCAAGGCTTACAGGTTCTTCCGATATATATTTCTCAATATTTATATACTTTATAATGTTAATTGGGTTTTGTGCAGTATGTATACGTTGAGTTTTTGATGTTTGTCAGGCATGATTTTGTCTTTTATGGGAAAGAAGGTAGGTGAAATATTAAAGGTTGTCACCATGTGCATTGAGTCAATGTGGGTCTCTTGGTCCTATGCACGTTTGTCTGATTGTGAGAAAATAAGCATCAATATATTATTATCACACTTGCGCCAAAGCATTTATTTTTTAAACAACTTTTCAAAGCTATAGGAGGAATATACTATATGTAAAGTAACACTTTTTTATCTTGTCTTGGGACCAACTAATTATACACTCACAAAAATTCCTTAATCATTATATATATACATATATATTTGCATTGATAATATAGCCTGGTTGTGTGTGTAAATGAAGCAAGTGTACCAGCTGCAAGTCAGGGAGAAGATGCAGTGAATATACCAGCTGCAAGTCAGGGAGAAAATGAAGCAAACTTATCAGATGCAAGTCTGGCAGGAAATGAAATATACATACCAGATGCTAGTAGTTGCTGAATTGAAATATGTGAAACTTTTATGACATATTGTGATAGTTGCCTATTTCTGTATGTTCTGTATGTTTTTTGTAGAGCATTTAGAAGAGGATTTTGAACTTAATGAACCAGAGTATGATGAAGATGTTCAATTGGTGTAGAGTCCAAGAACTTTACTTAGCTAGTTAGATAGTAGTATTATAGTATTTATAGCATTATCTTTGTAACTGTCGATTTTTGGTTCAGACCGGGAATTATTTGGACACTCATAGTAGTACTTGTAGATTTTCTAAGTTTAACCTATAGTTTAAGAATATTAATGTTAACCTGAGGTTTGATTATATGACTGATATTAAGAATAATATTTATTATACTATAAGGTTTAGATAAGGACCAATAGGATTTTAAGCACATGTTGTGTATGGATGATTAAGGATTAAGTATTTTGAGGATTAAATTTAATAAGGGTAAAAGTTTGAATGCTATAAGGTCAGTCAGCAGCTTTGAATACGTTGAGGGCTTAGTCAAGGCTGTTTACTCCATTCAAACTTAGCTAAAAATGTGTAATTTCGTGTTTAATTAATCAGCGTGTGCCGATATATCGCAGCTATAGGGGGCGATATATTGCAGCACGTAGATACGGAAAACACGAGACGATGCACGACAGCCTCGGGCATACTGGCCCAGGCGATATATCGCCTACAGTGGGCGATATATCGCCTCCTTCAGCATATTTTGAAACATTTTGAATTTGTTTTCCATTCAGCCATTCAACCTCTTGATAAGTCCAGCACCTTTTTGAACGAGTCTTTAGCCTCTGCTGAACGATTATTCAAATTATTTTCACCTAAAATGCTATTACTTTTATTCAAGTAAAATTAAGATCCTTTCATTCCTAAACTCTATAAATAGGACCTAGTACCCAGCCATTATTCATCTTTTGCTCTAAGTTCAGAGGCTGCAAGTGCTAAGTGAGTGTGAGAGTGTAAACACCTGGGTTGGGAAATCATAAGCTTGAGCATCATAAGCTTATCAAACACTTTGGGAAGTAAGGTTTTATAGTATTTCGGTTTGAGGTGTAGATTGGTCTTACAAGTCTTCAAGGTAACCCAAAACTCTAGTTCAATTTTGTACTTGTTCTTTTAAGTTCTCATAGTCTTCTACTCAGCCTCTAACCTTAATCTTTATTTTGGTTAGGAAATCTAAGTTCTTGAGCAAAAAGGTTTTGGTAAGTATTTTTCTCAAGGTTTAGTCCTTCCATTCCTTTCATTTCTTTTTCTTCAAATCTACTCACCCTTTATATATGGTTTTAGGAGTGTTCCAAAAGTCCCAACTTTGTCCTCATATCCCGGTAACTTTGGTAAGGAAAATAGGGTAGAATCTATATGTTTTATGCTTATGTTATCTTATGTTTTATGTTATGAAATATGTTATAAAATATGTTATGAATATGTATGCCTACAACAAATAGATTATGGGCATATGACCTACTTAGCTAGTAGGACCCCACTAATCTCATGGGCATATGACTTGTTTAGTCTATGGGACCCCAAGCAATAATGGCCATTATAGTATGTGTATGATAAAGTGTTATGTTATGTCTTTATGTTTCTTATGAAATTTATGTATATGAACTATGTGTTAGATTTTTCCTTGCTGGGCATTAGGCTCATTCCTTTTTGTTTATATGTGCAGGAAAATAGCTATAGTGGCGGTAAGATTCGTGGATGCTTGGGGAATGTGTATCGGTGATGAATGGATTCAAGGAGTCGAGAGTTCGATTTCGAGGATGTAGTCTTTTATTTATGGTTTATGTGTAATTTTTCCGCACTTATTATGTAATCCTTTTTATTTTAAATTATGTTATGTTTTGTTTTTAAAACAATGGGATCCCATACCCTGCCTTGAGTAATGTAAGTTTTAACATTGGTTTTTACAAGTTTTTAATAAAGTTATGGTATTTTCGCAAATGTAAGTTTTACTAAGGATTTGTATGTATAGTTTCGTTAATGGTCCAAAAGTCTAGAGTAGTTGGGTCATTACAATTGGAGAGTGAAATGGATAGACAAACAAATCCATCAAGTTGGTGGGTATCAATCACTTCTATGTGTGATAATGGAGACAATGAGAGTGAAGATGATGGATTAGACTCTGAAGATGATCTACGAAGTTTATGCAGTAGTGATGAAAACTGTGGCTCACGTCGGTCCAACAAACAGTACAATCCAAGGTGCAACTTCTCAGAGTTTAAGTTTGTTCTGGGTATGGAGTTTGGGAGTGTGGAGTTATTAAGGGGTGCACTTAAAAGAGTATTTCATAAGAAGCAACAAAGAGTATGTCTTTGTAACAAATTCTACAGAGAATGTAAGGGTCAAATGTAAGGTTGACAGTTGTGGATGGTTACTTTATGCACTCATCTGTAGGAGTGACAACAAAAGTTTTAGGGTCAATACTCTTGTTGATGTACACAATTGCGGAATAGTTTTTAATAGTCAACATGTCACTGTCAATTGGCTTGCAAATCATTTTCTGGATGAATTTAGGTTGAATCCCAATATGGACTACGCCACTTTCAAAGAAAAGACCTTCAAAACTAAATATTCTCAAGTTAAAAGGCACAAGTTCTATCGGGCAAGGAACAAAGCAAAGAAAATTTTAGAAGGTTCAGTTTCAGAACAATTTGCAATTTTAGAAGATTATTGCAAGCAACTTCTGGCAACAAATCCTCGTAGTACAGCGAAGATTCAGACCAAGTTGGTGGATAGGAAAAGAATATTTGAAAGATGTTATATATGTCTCAAAGCATGCAAGGATGGTTTCATCAACGGGTGTAGACCTATAATAGGCCTTGATGGTTGTTTTCTTAAAGGCTACTATAAAGGTATTTTGAAGACAACAATTGGAATTGATGGCACTAATTCTATATTCCCAATTGCCTATGCTATCGCAGCGAAAGAAAACACAAACTCTTGGAAATGGTTTCTTGAGTTTTTGAAAGAGGATCTAGCCATTAATGACCCTACAAAATACACTTTCATCAGTGACAAGCAAAAAGACTTAGAAAATGCAGTGGAAACCTTGTTTGGTGGAGCTGGAGTAAGGTTTTGTGTGAGGCATCTACACTCTAACTTCAAGAAGGAAAATCCTGACATATTGTTGAAGCAAATGTTATGGCCAGCAACAAATGCAACAACAGAGGCCGAATTTGAAAGAAGAATGCAAGAGCTGAAAGATTTTGATGAAGCTGCCTACACTTAGCTTTCCAAAAAAAAAACCTAGTGAATGGAGTAAATCACACTTCTCAGAGCATGTGAAGCGTGACATGCTTCTAAATAATTTGTGTGAGAGTTTCAATGCTACCATTTTAGATGCAAGGGATAAACCTATCATAACATTATTGGAGAAGATAAGATTTTGGTTGATGAGTAGGTTCTTCAATAAAAGACAAAGTGTTGGCAAATGGAATTCTGTAGTAGGGAAAATGATTCACTTAATTATAGAGAAGAGCAAAAGAGGTTGCAAAACACTGCCACGTACAAAGAGCAGATGCAGTTTCCTTCCAAGTGGACACTCAAAATGGACAATCCTTGACAGTGGAATTAGAGAAAAAGACTTGTACTTGCAGGAGATACCAATTATCTGGAATACCATGTGGGCATGCTCTAGCAACAATTTGGAGTTGTGGACTTGATGTAATAGACTTTGTCCATGAGTACTACAAAAAACAAATGTATGAGAAAGTTTACCAAGGCAGTGTGCAACCTATGCCAAGCCCAGATGCATGGCCACACACTGGTTCAAACCCAATTGAGCCACCATTTGAAACCAACTTACCTGGTAGACCCAAGAAATCTAGGAAGAGGGAAGGTGATGAACCCCCACCAGGTGCAACAAAAGCAAAGAGAAATGGACAGCTCAAGAAGTGTAGCAATTGCCACCAATATGGGCATAACCAATCTACTTGCAAGAAGGAAACAGTTGATAAGGCATGCATGTTCTTATTAGCCAATCTGTTTTTTTTTTTTTTTACAAAAGTTATGTTCTAGTCATTGACAAAAAAATTTGTTTGACTATTGTTAGGTACATGTGCAGAAGAAAATGGGTCTACCCCCTCTCAAGAAACCAAGTCAAGAGACTATCAAAAGAAAGGAACGATTGAGGAAACAAAATGCTAGAAAAGCAGCTGCTGTTGCACAACCAGAAAGTAGTAATGCCTAGAATGTGCCTAGAAAGTAGTAATGCCTAGCTATCAAACATGTATTTATTTTGATGGGTGTTAACATCACGCAAGTGCATATTATCTTAGTTTTTTAAGTTGTAAAGTGCCAAAGATGCCCTTGTATGTTTAGGTTGATTTTGGAAATATGCTTTCAATAGTTGAACAAATGTAGCAGATTAAGCCACCATATATAGTTATGGAATGTGCTTGTTTTGAAGGTTATGTAGTGCCTGAGTCATTTTGAATTATACCGGGTTATGTATTGGCTACAAGAAAGGTAATATCAAAATCAAGTCTAATTTATGGAATTCAAAATCCAATTTATATTTGATGTACTGAAGTATTAAAATGGTCCCAAATATGACAGGTTAAATGCAAATTTTAACTCAAAATCAAAATTGTTTACTTAATGCCATTTTCAGTGAGAGGACAAACAAGCAAATTAATTAGACTTGCTTTTGCATATTCTCAATTCAAAAGTCAAATAACACATGTTAAATTCAAACTTCTCATACACATTAAATCTCATCACAACTAATTACACAGAGAATTCAAACTTCAAATCCAAGTTCTCATACACATTAACACAAACACAACACCTACAATCAATATCCATTTTTTCCATTTTTTCTTCAATGTTAGATCATCATCACTGTCCACTCTTCTATGGCTTTCACCCCATCTTGAACAACTTTCCATTGAACCTACTTCAATGCCCATTGAGAAAGTTGAAACTTGTTGTCCAACCCACACACCAGGTGTGCTTACACATGACAATTCACTTTCTAGCCTTTCAATTTTCCTCAGTAGACCTGGTATGATCTTCTTAGCTTGGGCACACATCTCTGGGTCTACCCACTGAAAGAAATTACAACCACCATTTGCCTGAGTTCATGAACAAAACCCACAAAGAAATAAGTGAATCCATGATACCCATTATCCCAAGGCTCCATAAACCCAGAAATTGAAGGAAATAAATAACAAAAAAAATCACATACCTTATATGTAGAGCATGATTTGAATCTTCTACCAGGATTTTTGTTTGTCCAATAAGTTCTAAGAACAACAAGTTTTGAGGGATGGCAGTAACAAAATTCTTGTTCTTCCTCTATCTCCTTCACCATAGTAGAAGTTGAACCCTTGACTTTTCTCCTCTGCCTATTCATAATTTCTTATCGTCTCAGATTTTCTTCTTCAAAGAAGAGGTTTACTTTATATTTCACTTAACCAAAATTTAGTAATTTTTTTTCTATACGGACACATAGATATATTTAAAAGATGTAGCAGTAGACATATTGACACGTTGACGTACTTAACAGTAAGATATAACGGGTTCAACAAGTCATTGACGGAAGGTACTTTTGCCGTCACAAAAAAAAAATTGGGTACTTAAGTGCTACAAATGTGACAATTTAGGTATTTTCGCCACAAATATCCCAAAACTAAATGACAAACTATTTTTTTTTGACAATTAAAAAAAACTAAAATTAAGAAAACAAAAAGAACAATTAAGGTAAAAAGAACAAGAAATTAAATTTAAGATAACAAAAACAATGTTAAGATATTTAAATAATTACATGATAATATGATAAAAGACAAAGAAAAATAAGATAAAATTAAGTAAGATTATCAAAAATTAGGCAAGAGTAGGGAGGCATAGCATGCCATCAACCATAACAAAATTAAGGTAAAAATTAGGAGGAACAAGTGCTATCAACTAAAACATAAAATAAAAGACTAGGAGGCAAAGTTTCCATCAACTAGTAACTTGCAAAAATAATAAAAATAAATAAAAATAACAACAAGATAATTTACAACAAAATTATAACAAAATTAGGAGGCACAGGTGCCATCGACTATAAAAATTAAAAAGATAGATAAGAGACACAAGTGCCGTCAACTATAAAAATTAAAATAATAGATAGGAGGCACAAATGCCGTCAACTATAAAAATTCAGAGGACAGATAGGAGGCACAAGTGCCGTCAACTAAAAAAAACAACAAATATAAAAATATAAGTAATTTTTTTGATGGGTGGTAGAATCGTCCCAAATTTTCTTTTTATCTTTTTTTTTAGATTTTATATAAATATATATATATTTAGTTTTTTTTTAAGTGCAAAAATTAAAATAACTAGTAGAAGAATTCACCTTGAGATGAATTTCGTTTCTTTTCTTGCAACTTCCCGGCAACGGTGCCAAAACTTGATGGACCCAAAACGGGTATGTTTTAAAAATTTATACTCGCAAGCGCACGAATCGTATATGGAATATAGTGTTCGTGTAAGCACGAGATCGAACCCAAAGGAGTTGTCTAAAATTGAAAAGAAAACTATTTTAAACCAAAATTAACAAATTTTAATCTAGCTTCAAAGATTGAAGAGAATTTTGAATAATGAAAATAAAATAAAAGACAATAATATAGAAATTAAAAACTATATATATTACTAAATTAATAATTTTAAACAAGATAGTAAAAGAAAGATTATTAAGATAATAGAATCCACAAAATATTAGTTCAATAATATTTAAAAGTACATTGATTCCCAAGTTTTAGTAATAGTATAAATTAATCAAACCATCACTCATTCAAATTAGATATTCTATTTAAGCACAAGTTATTATAAAAATATAGGATCTATCTTCACTTTTCAAAAAGTATAATTTCAAAGCATTTAGTGTAAATCAATCCAATGAAATAACAAATAAATCAATGAACATTATTTATAAGGCAAAACATAATATTTTTGTTCTAAGCATGGATGTGTACAATTTAATGACACATCTTACACAAAGAATATTGTGTTTTTGCACTAATGAAGAACAAAGTGTAAATATGTGCTAACAATCCAAAATACATGATATTTAAGATGAAATAAAATATTTGAAGAAGAAAATCCATAAACTTTATTGCACAAAATGGGAAATCAACATACAAAATAAACACTATCTAGTTACATATTGTTTCATCATCACCTTAATAATCTTAAAAAGATTAGAAACTCATAACTAGAATAGAAATTACAAACAAAAAAGTTACAAACATAAATAGGAAAATTTGGAGGAGAAACCCCCAAATTTTTCCTCTAAAAACTCATAGAAAAAATGACCAAAAAGAAGAAAAAAAATGAAGAGAATTGAGAGGTTTTGAAAGTGTAGAACTTGTGGTATGGTAACCTTTTCTCAAAATGAGCACTAAACTCCCTTATTTATAGCAAAAAAAAAAATGGTATTAAAATAATCAATTTAAATTAATTAAAGTGATTAAATTAATAGTAATATAGCAAATAGGGGTAAATTATAGGCAGTAATGATGATGTTTTGAGGTAAAATCTGTAGAAAAGTTTGGGTAAAAATGTGGCATTTTTAGACATAGGGGACAAAATGCATTTTTGTTGGGCTCAAGAGGGTGGCTGGCTGCTGGGTTGTGGTAGGTGGCTGGGAAGGGGAAAATTGGGCTTGGCCCAAAGGCTGAAGGAAATGGCTGGGGCGTTGGGTGGCAAGCTGGTGGAGGCTTCAGCTGGAAGAGAAAGGAAGCTTCTGGCTGGGAGCATCAGGCGGCAGCTACTGGTGAGGAGTTGTGGGCCGGCAGGCGTGGGCCTGGTGAGGAGAAAGGGTGAAGATGTTGGCATTGGGCCTGACTGGTGAGCTTATGTGATTGGGCCGAAGGAGCTGCTGAAAGCTTGGGCCAATTTTCAGCTTTACCACACTTTTTTCCTTTTTTTTCTTGCTTTTCAAGAGCATAAAAAATGCAACAAATTCTCTACAAAATAAACATAAATTAAATTAAAATCAAATATTTTTAATTATAAAATAAATTATATTAATTCATTGAAAATATTAATTAACTTAATTTAATTGAACATTTAGTTTCACTAAAACAACATTTTTTTACCTCAAACTAAACAACATTAATTCAAATAATTAACTACAACATTTTACAACAAAATAACTATAAAAATACACAAAAGTCTATAAATATTATAATAAACCTAATAAATTCCAAATTACTTAAAAACTTAATAAATTAATTAAAAAATCAAGAACCAAGCAACAATTAGCATATAAAAAGTGGTAAAATAACTCTATTTTGTAGAGTTATCATTGGCTGTTTGGTTATCTTAGCATCCATCATAGAAAATTTCTCAAGGATTTTCTGTATATACCCCATTCGCCCGAGATGCATCTTGTCTTTCCTTTTATCTCTTCTGATAGTTATACCAAGTATCTTTGTTGCTTCACCTAGGTCCTTCATTTCAAAGTCAAATATGAGCATCACCTTTAGAGCATCTATGTTTGTCCTTTCCTTGCTTATGATAAGCATATCATCAACATACAATAGCAAGTATGTTGCATTTAGGATTTGAGTTCCTTTATGTTGACGCCGTTTTTCGTCAACAGTGAAAGAAGAGCACGCAAACAACAAACAGTAATGACCAATTAAAAAATAACAACACAAAACACGATTTTTACGTGGTTCAGCAGTTAAATCTGCCTAGTCCACGAGTCTCTGTTATTAAACTCAAGATTATCTCTGAAAATTCTTAAGCATGAATTCTTCAGAGTTTTCTCTCAAGGTTCAGAATTTTCGTCCATTACAATGGTGCACGAATTCTCTATTTATAGAGAAGGATGCAGAATACTATCCCACATATTTTGGGTAGTTACTCTTTTTGTGTAAATAAATTAAATGGCTTTAAATGCCTGCAATCCGATATAAAAGGAAACGTCCCCTGAAGACTAGGGGGCATATAACTAATCGAATAATATCCCATGATTTTATGGGATTTACAATAATAAATGCAGAGCACGCCCCTTATAAACAACACTTATAGATATTCAAAGTCATTATCATATATCTCCAAGGCCTTAATCTCCCAGATTTCTCATCAGTTTTCGAGCTAATGACATCTCCTGAGGTCACAACCCGTTCGAGATCGTACGTACGTCAGGCTTGGAGTCCCTGATCCGAGGTCATTCCTGAGGATAGAGGCGTCTCGGGAGCTACCTTTTGAGATCATGAACGTTTCGTGGCCACCACATTCGAGGTCGTCTCAAGTCTTGCAGGCTCGATATTTAATCCTGAAGCATACTTCGAACTTTACGGGTTCATTCGCTGCGAATCCAGCTTTCGAGGTCACATTTAACATGGCTCGAAATCTGGGTATAACATCTTGCCCCCTCAAAAGTATTTGTTCGAATCCTAAGAGAAGGGAACTTTTGAACTACTTTCTTCAGGAACCGTACCGTCATACTCCTGAAAATGGACACGTGTCAGTTGGGCATTGCTCACTTATGATACTTGAGTACCTTGGAGACATGCCCACGATCATTCGTCTGCCACCTTTTCGGTACCATCTTATCAGTAATCCCCATCCGTTGGATCTTGCAAGGATTTCATTCAACGCCCCAGATTAATCCCCTTTTTCCATCTATATATATAAGACTCTATTCATCATCTTCTTTTTTATTTTCGTTCATCAGGAGCAAGAAAAGGACGAAACCAGAGGCCATCTTAGAAAACTTCTATCTCGTGCATGTTCTCTCAGCCAAAAAAGCAAAGAACCTCCGGTTTGCTCGAGTCCGTGAGTTCATATTTGCAGCCTCTCCTTCAGTCAGCAATTTCTCTGCAATCGCCATTATTGTGTAAGTGTACAATCTTTGTTTTCCCTTTTGCCAGTTTTTGTTCGTACTGTTCTTGCTGTGTATTTGAATGTACTAGTTTATTTTCTTAGCATAATACGTTAGGGGATTTTTATCCAATAGGCTCTTATGTTTTTTTTTTAGATTTCCATACTGAATTTACATCACTGGTTCATACCCAGTTTTGATGTTTGAGCAAGATTCCTGTTTTCTGGGTTTTAAAATTTTAAGAGACGTTTCTTGTACACCAAGATTTCGGGTAAAAAACCTTGGATTTGACAAATGCACGAAACCCAAGGCTGCCTTTTCTGGTTATCCGCCACTCTTTTTCCCCTAATTTTTGGGATTTTCAAAAAATTATCCACTCTCCTCCCTTTCTCGTGGAACGCACGTCCTGACTCTTTAATAAGGGTCTTAATATATGGCTTGTTTTGTTCCTAGACTCTGAGCTCGTCCTATCGAACTCGTAATTCTTGTATGCATGGCCCTCACCATTTTTTATTTCTCGCTAGATGTCACAGAATCTGGAAAGACGGTGGGGGTCGTTGCTGGCAATCCCTTACGAGCCAAAAACCCCGAGCCCAGAATCGCTGTTCGCCCGGAATCAACGTCGGATACGGGAGTACGAGCTTGCGCGCAAGCAGGAGGATATTCGAGCTCATTATCGCCACCAAATAGACGAGGTCATAGAGAAGAAGAGGACAATTCTTCGGGAGGCTCTTTATCCAGAGTCCAACTCAGGGCCTAGGCCGATTCCCCTCGACCCTGCACTAAAGGTCACTGTCGCATTCAATCCAGGAGAACTTCAATTTTCACTAATGGGGGAACCTTCTTCCTCACAGCCGAGGAAAGAAATGTTCGAGGCCGAGCACTATTGGAGCTAGGTTACCTCGACTAGTCAGATAACTGACATCTTGGCCCACCATGGCCTCAGCTTGTCTGGTTCTTTGAAGTGTCGAGCTCCGGCCGACCACGAACGAAGCTGTTTCGCCCCTGGGGGCCGCGACGCCAAACTGAAATACGCGGCATGGAGCCAGGAACACGTGAGGGCGGGGGCACTGTTGCCTTTGAAGTCTTTTTTTAAGGACTTCACGGATTTCATTGGGTTGGCTCCGTTCCAGCTCAACACCAATTCTTACAGGGTGTTGTCTGCCCTGAGGTCGCTATACCACGAGCTGTCGTGGGAAGGGCCTTCGCCTCAAGAGATTTTATATCTCTTTTGTCTGAAAAGCAACCCCTCCCGAGCTCGGGGAGGAGATGGCTTTTATTCTCTTTCGAGCTATCCCAAAGAGAAGAAGGTCTTTGAAGATCTTCCCAATCATCCGCCTGATTTCAAAAAGGCCTTCTTCTGGACAGACGGTTTGTCCCCATCTTGACACTACTCGTTCAGGCGGATTCGTAAGTATTCCCGTTATCTTTATCTCTGTGCTCGAGATTTTAGCTCTTAGATCCGTACTTAGTTGAAATGTATCTTGCCTTTCAGCCAACTTTCAGCGTCCCACTCCTGACGAGACAATGAAGGGACATAAGGAGACCCTGCTCCAACTCCCTCATGGTAGGAGGTCTCTCCTGTACCTTTTACATGAGGATAAGCTCCTAAAATGCGGACTTTTGGGGGAGGGCCAGCCTACCTTTGACTGGTCCAATAAAAAGTATGAACACTGGGAGCAGGTGCCGCTGCCCACAAGCGTCCTCCCTTCGAGGAGAGAGGTGAGGTCCCCACTTCCAGTTCGCATAAGGAGTCCGCCGTCGGGGAACGAGGCTAATGACGAAGCCTCGAGCTCAAACTCGGATGAAGGTAAAGCCCTCCATACTTCGAGAATGTGGTCCCCCACCTTACTAAGGCATAAGCCCAATAGGTTAGTCTCATGTCCACATGATAGATACCACTTCTACATATGGAGTTGGGTAGACGACTGTGTCCATAGGTTTGATAGTGGGCTCGGGAAGTATGACACCATGTATACTTCAGACGAGGTGTGGAATGGGATAGCTGTCCAATACGGAACCAACGATTATAGGGACCTTTCGAGGTTATCACCCACCTATAGGGAAGGTACTCCCCCTGTTTCTTCTGAAGATGGGGGAATTTCATGGTCCTCGAGCTCTAGTTCGGGGAAGAGTTCCAGTTAGGTCTTTTCTTCACTTGGTTTTTTTTTTTTTTAATTTTCCAAGCTTATTATCATTATGTCTAACTCCGATTGGAACTGTGCAGGTGCCATGGACTCCAACCTCGACGCTGTGATTTTTAGCG
This sequence comes from Humulus lupulus, assembly GCF_963169125.1. NCBI lineage: Eukaryota > Viridiplantae > Streptophyta > Magnoliopsida > Rosales > Cannabaceae > Humulus > Humulus lupulus. Next base: position 238,286,095 of record NC_084796.1, read on the forward strand.
ATGAGGGATCCGGAGCTCAGAAGAGTAAACGTCCGAGAATCCCGCGGAGGTCCGACCGACCACCCAAGATCCCCAGACGCCACAAGAAGACCCCAACGGCCCAGACTACTGCGAGCACAACCGAGGAACTGATTGTCCAGGTTGATGCGTCTGGTTCAACCGCGCCCATCTCGCTTCCTCCAACCGATACTCAAATAACAGTCGGTCAGCCCCCGAAGAAACCTTCTGTCTCCAAGGTTCAGCTGCCGACGGCCCGACCTCATATTGAGGAGTTCGTGCTTGATGGCGCCGCTAGGACCCAAGGGGCTGTGCTAAGCTTGAATGTCCTCTCTCGAGTGGGTCAGAGCTTTTCAGGCTTCGGCGCCGACCATTGGGACCTTGTGCACAAGGCCTCGGACTGCAATACTCTTTATGATAAGAGTATCGAACTCACTGCCGCGGTAGCCTTCACAACTCTCCTTTAAGTGTTTGTGCCTCAGCTCGCGATCTAATTCGTTCTTTGTATTTCAGGCCCTTGTCGTTTCAGCACAGCTTAACTATAAGCTGACCAAAGAGTTGCACACGAGCATGTCTCTGGCCCAAAATTTGAAGGATCTCCAGCTTAAGATGGCTGACGAACTCAAAGACTCGAAGTCCGAACTTGAAAAAATGAAGACCCGTCTCGTGGAGCTGGAGAAGACGAATGCTGAGCTTGAACAGGCGAAGACTCGTCTTGAGAAGGCTAATGCTAAGCTCGAAGAGGAGAAATCTGCTACCTTCGACATCATGGAGAGCGAGAAGGCCCGCCTCCTGGACGAGTTTAAAGAGTAGAAGGAGAAAGCGGTCGACCAAGCCATGTACAAAATTTGGGTTGATAATGCCAACCTCGACACCAGTTTCCTGGGTCCTCTCAAGGCCAAGTATGTTGAGCGGTGGAATGCCCGTCTTGAGGCAAGTGAAACTGCTCGAGAGGCTGCTCAGAAGGATAGTCATGCTATTCGTCCTGGGGGGTCCGGTGCTACTGATGCTGAGAAGGCCAAAGAAACTCCTCCTTCTTAAATCTGATCTCGGGGAAATCACTAATTGGGGCTGCGTCCCCTTATTTTTGTAACTATTTTAATTTATGCCCATGGGGCTGATACAATTTCTTTTAACATTGACTTTTATATGCTTTACATTTCTTGGCTCGAAATATTTTGCACATTTTATATGGATGAATCATTTATGTTTATTTATTCATACAAACATATTGTGGATTTAGGCTCGAAACTCGATGCATTCATGCATAGTTTGTTCAAATTATCCGCTCCCGACCTCGTTATTCATCAAATTCGGATGTTACTTTAACCATGAACTCGAAAGTACTTATATGGTATGTAACGTGAATGGTTTGGTTATATCTTTTTTTTTGCTTAGTTACTTTTTCTCGTCCTTGGTTTTTATTCCAAGGTTAAGAGTTTGAAACTATTTTTCTTTAAGATATTCCAGCCTCGATCTCGACTTATCCCAAAGTAGGTTTAGGTTCCTACTTATCGTCGATTAGTTTTTTGGCTGGTTTGTTCCAAACCTGTTAAGTTTGCACATCTGGTTAACTCCAAACGTTTTCTGTTTTTGATAATTCAGTTATGTCCGAACTATCTAAGCTCACGCATCTGGTTATATCCAAATAATTTCATGTTTTTGATAATTTGGTTACGTCCGAACTATCTAAGCTCGCGTATCTGGTTATATCCAAATACTTCATGTTTTTGATAATTCGGTTACGTCCGAACTATCTAAGTTCGCGTATCTGGTAATATCCAAATACTTCATGTATTTGATAATTCGGTTACGACCAAACTATATAAGCTCACGCATCTGGTTATATCCAAATACTTTGTTTTTGATAATTCGGTTATGTCCGAACTATCTAAACTCGCGTATCTGGTTATATCCAAATACTTTATATATTTTTTATTTTTTAAGCTGATGGTATATATACCAATGATGCCCCCTTAATATCCTATGAGTGTGACCATAGGTTATTAAATTAAGAGAGATTGCAAAAATAAAAAATAAAAAGAGATAATATACTGAATGAAATAAATCTTTATTTCATGGAAATCAAAAAGCAAACAAACTAATACAAATATAAACTCATGGTTATAGGCAACACTTTTCCTACACTACTGATAGTAAGGTCTGAGGTGCTCGCCATTCCATGCTCGTGGTACCAGGCTCCCGTCCAATCTCACAAGTTTGTACACACTGGGACGGATGATTGACTCTATCTGGTATGGTCCTTCCCAATTCGGCCCGAGCACCCCAGTTGCTGGATCTCGCGTTGCCAAGAATACGCGTCTTAACACCAGATCTCCCATTCCGAACTTTCGATCTCGAACCCTCTTGTTGAAATACCTGGTAGTTCGTTGCTGGTAAGCAACGTTTCTCAGCTGAGCCTCTTCTCTCTTTTCTTCAATCAGGTCTAAGGTTTCCTCGAGCTGAGTGTGGTTTGAACTTTGATCTTAAATCTGAGTTCGGATCGTTGGAATTTCGACCTCAATGGGCAACATTGCCTCGCAGCCGTATGCTAGGGAGAACGGGGTATGCCCCGTTGATGTTCGAGCTGTGGTCCTATATCCCCAAAGGACTTGGGGCAATTCTTCGGGCCACCGTCCCTTCGATTCCTCCAACTTTTTCTTCAGAGAACTTTTGAGAGTTTTGTTTACAACCTCGACCTGGCTATTCGCTTGAGGGTGGGCTACTGATGAAAAAATCTTTATTATGCCGTTCTTTTCACAAAAGTTGGTGAACAAGTCGCAATCGAACTGGGTTCCATTGTCGGATACGATCTTCCTTGGTACCCCATATCGGAACACGATGCTTTTTACCACGAAATCAAGGATCTTTTTTGAAGTTATAGTCGCCAATGGTTTAGCCTCCGTCCACTTTGTGAAGTAATCCATGGCGACCACAGCATATTTTACTCCGCCCTTACCAGTCGGGAGAGAGCCTATGAGGTCGATGCCCCATACCGCGAAAGGCCATGGGGAAGTCATCATGGTCAACTCGGATGGTGGAGCTCGGGGTATCATGGTGAATCTCTGGCATTTGTTGCATTTCTTCACGTACTCGAAAGAATCCGTTTTGATGGTTGGCCAGAAATATCCTTGGCGTATGATCTTCTTGGACAAGCTATGCCCCCCGGTGTGATCTCCGCAAAATCCTTCATGAATTTCTTCAATGATCTTCTTAGCTTCGGGAGGGGTTACGCATCTAAGTAACGGCATGGAATATCCCCTTCTGTATAGCTTTCCGTCTAAAATGGTGTAACGGGGAAGTTGATACATCAACTTTCGAGCCTGGTTTCGATCTTTTGGAAGGACTCAATTTTCGAGATAATCAACTATTGGGGTCATCCAGGTCGGCTCTGTTCCGATCATACACACATCTTCCTCTTCTGGCTCGTTAATGCTAGGTGCTGATAGGTGTTCTATGGGTACAACATTCAGTTCTTCATTTTCGGTGGATGTGGCGAGTCGAGCTAAGGCATTTGCATTAGAGTTCTGCTCGCGGGGAACCTGTTTGATTGTATAGAATTCGAAACACTCTAACGCGGATTTTTCCTTCTCCAAATAAGCTGCCATTCTTGTACCACGAGCCTAGTATTCTCCTAGGATTTGATTAACCACGAGCTGGGAGTCACTGTAGCAATGTATAGCTCTTGCTTTGAGCTCCTTTGCTATACGAAGTCCCGCAAGTAAAGCCTCGTATTCGGCCTCATTATTCGACGCTTTAAAGCCAAATCTTAAGGTATAATGAAATCTGCTTCCTACGGGAGTAACCAAAATGTCCCCTGCCCCCGCTCCATTTTCATTTGATGAGCCGTCGACGTAAAGTTTCCACAGCTCGTGGGCCGTGGTTATTACCTCGTCGTCGGCTATTCCAGTACATTCCACTATAAAGTCCGCCAATGCCTGTGCCTTAATGGTCGTTCTTGGGTGGTAGGTGATCTCGAACTGTCCGAGCTCAACAGCCCATTTAAGAAGTCGACCTGAAGCTTCTGGTTTAGACAAGACTTGTCTAAGTGGTTGATCAGTCAGCACATGGATGGGATGCGCCTGAAAGTAGGGGCGGAGTTTACGAGATGAATGAATTAAACTGAGCGCGAGTTTCTCCATCAATGGGTATCTTGACTCTGCCCCCAGTAATCTTTTACTGATGTAGTAAACGGGTCTTTGCACCTTCTCTTCTTCTCGAACGAGCACTGCACTTATCGTGTGTTCGGTGGTTGAAAGGTATAGGTACAGTATTTCTCCCGTTTCAGGTTTCGACAGGATGGGTGGTTCTGCAAGGTGCTTTTTGAGCTCTTGAAAAGCCAGCTCGCATTCCTCCGTCCATTCAAATTTCTTACCTCCCCTTAATAAGTTAAAAAATGGAAGACCACGGTCCGTAGATTTCGAGATGAATCTGCTTAGGGCTGCCATCCTGCCAGTCAAGCTTTGGACATCTTTGTGCCTCCGAGGTGAGGGCATGTCAATCAGGGCCTTGATCTTGTCGGGGTTAGCCTCGATTCCACGAGAGTTTACAATAAAGCCCAGAAATTTTCCTGAAGACACCCCAAAAGTGCACTTCTGAGGATTTAGCTTCATGTTATACTTCCTAAGCACGCCGAAGCACTCTTCGAGGTCATCAACATGGTTCTTGTTGAGTTGAGACTTGACAAGCATGTCATCAACATAAACCTCCATGTTGTTCCCTATTTGTTCTGAAAACATCATGTTTACGAGTCGCTGGTATGTGGCTCCAGCATTCTTGAGCCCGAATGGCATGACATTATAGTAGTATAGCCCTTTATCCATGATGAAGCTCGTATGTTCTTGGTCGGGGGCATGCATGAGAATCTGGTTATATCCAGAATAAGCATCCATGAACGACATCAGGCCATGCCCCGCCGTGGCATCCACGAGCTGGTCAATCCTTGGTAATGGAAAATAGTCTTTTGGGCAAGCTTTGTTGAGGTCTGAGTAATCAATACAGGTTTGCCACGTCCCATTGGGCTTTGGGACCAACACCGGATTGGCTACCCAGTCAGGGTAGAAGGCATCCCTAATGAATCGGTTTGCCTTTAACCTGTCAACCTCCTCCTTCAGTGCTTTCTTTCTGTCTTCGTCCAGCTGTCTTCGCTTTTGTTGCTTCGGGGGAAAGCTTTTGTCTATGTTCAGTGTGTGGCTTGCTACATTCGGGCTTATCCCCACCATGTCTGAGTGTGACCGCGCGAAGACATCCTAGTTCTTCTTCAAAAAGCAAATTAATTGCTATTTTGCCTCATCTTGGAGGTGTTTTCCGACCTTCACCTTCTTCGAGGGATCAGCTTCCTCGAGCTGAATTTCTTCGAGCTCCTCTAAAGGTTCGAGGTCAACTTTCTCCTCAATCCTTGGATCAATCTCCTTGTCAATCTCTAAGACCGTTCTGTCTTTGTTTTGTACGATGACGAGTGCTTATGCACTCGTCTGTTTCTTTCCTCTCAAGGAGATGTTGTAGCATTCCCTCCCTGCTAATTGGTATCCTTTCAATGTCCCGACCCCGCTAGGGGTTGGGAACTTAAGGGCCAAATGCCTTACTGATGAAACTGCCCCCAGCCCGACTAGGGCGGGTCTCCCGAGCAGCACATTGTAGGCTGATGGTAAGTCTACTACCATGAACTCCATCATCTTGGTTGCCGAGACTGGGTAGTCTCCCAAGGTCACGGGGAGCTCGATGGATCCCATGCAAGCGGTTCCTTCTCCTGAAAATCCATACAAAGTAGTTGCACACGCTTTCAGGTCGCGAAGGGAGAGTCCCATCTTCTCGAGGGTTTCTTTGTAAAGAATGTTGACTGAGCTCCCATTATCTATGAGAACTCGGTGGACCCTCTTGTTGGCCAGCTGAAGAGTAATGACCAGCGGATCATGGTGAGGAATCTGGACATGGGATGCGTCTTCCTCGGTGAAGGTTATTGGTTGTGTCTCAATCCTCTGGCTTTTTGGAGCCCTAGGTTCGGGTTCATAAGGAGACCCGTCCCCAGTCTTCAGCTCTTTAAAATATCTCTTTTGGGCGTTCCTGCCCACTCCGCGAGATGAGGCCCTCCCGAGATGGTTATTACATCCTCTCCATCTATCGGCGGGGGCCTGTCTTCTTCCCGAGCTCGGGAACTATTGTTTTTTGTCGTCGAAGGCGCGGCTACTCTCTGGCTCATGGCCGCCTAACTAGTATTCTGGTTTTTGACATATTGCCGGAAGTAACCTCTCGAGATCAATCCTTCGATCTCGTCCTTCAGTTGTCGACATTCATTGGTTGTGTGGCCGGTGTCTCTGTGAAATCGGCAATACTTACTTGAGTCCCTCTTGGAATTTTGATTTCTCATCGGGTCCGGATGCCTAAAGGGGACCTGGTTTTCATTAGCCAGGTATATGTTCTCCCGAGACTCATTGAGATCAATGTATACTCTATACACGGAGAAATATCTCTCCCCTTTCTTTTTCTTTCCTCCTTCTGCTTCGGGGTTACTTCCTTCGTTCTTTTTCCTCTTGGAGGGGTTCTCCGTGGCAGGCTTTGAAGCTGCTGGGTCCACCGAGGCTGAGGCAGAGTTGATGTTTATCGTTGTAGTTTCGGGCTAGGAAGTTGCATTGAGCGTCGACCTCGCTTCCTCTACATTGACAAACCTCTGCGCTTGTCTGTTAAACTCGGTTATGGACCTTACCGATTTCTTTTGCATGTCATCCCAAAGGGCACTTCCCGGCATTACGCCAGCTCGGACAGCCATTAGGTGCCCACTGTCATCCACGTCCCGAGCTCGGGCGACTTCTAGATTAAATCTTGTTAAGTAACTTTTTAGTGTTTCACCCGGCTGTTGTCGGACGTTAGTTAAGGTGGATGCCTCTGGTCTGACCCCCATCATTGCTCTGAACTACTTCTTAAAGTCTTTAGACAACTGCTCCCAAGAAGTTATTGAGTGTCTCTTATATTTTTCGAACCAACTTTTGGCAGGTCCTGTCAATGATGCTGGAAACAACATGCACCTGAGCTCGTAACCCACGTTACTGGTTCTCATGATAGTGTTGAACGTGCTCAGGTGACTAAACGGGTCAGTCTTTCCTTCAAACGTTGGGACGTGAGGGATCCGGAACCCTTGAGGAAATGGAGTATTGGAAATATGATGAGCAAATGGTTCGAGCTCCTCGTCAGAGTCTTCATACCGATCATTCCTTTGCTCATTTTTCAAAAGCTTAAAAGCCTTTTCAAGCTGGTCAATTCTTTCTTGGACTGGGTTCGCAAGAGGCACTGTCTGGAATCGGCTGTCATCGATCACAATCCCAGGCTTGCGTCTCCGCAAGGGATCTCTACGCCTATTCAAGCGATTCCTCAAGTCCGGATTCGTTTGGTCACCATTACCCCGACTCTGATTCAGGTGATCTCGCAGGTCATGACAATTTTTGCAGCTTCCGGTATTCTTACGACCTCGGTCATGCTTACTGACCGACCTGGTATCTCCGGACTCATCACTAGTAAAAATCATTGCTTGGTTATTTCGTGATGGATTCTTCCCACGTCGCCTCGTCTCCGCTGTGCGAGACCGAGACGTTTGACTTTTCTCAGATGGGGCGCCTCTCCATTCCTGGAAAGCCTCCCCGTTTCCTTGTCTTCCCCCCGCACGCCCTTCCCCCTGATCTCGAACGGGTTGAGCGTTCCTGCGGGGGGGCGAAGGATATCTTATGGGTGATGGAGGGAACCGTATAGGCGATGGTGGATGCCACCCATGTCGTGGCCTAGAGGGTCCAGAATTTGCTCGAGATGGGTCGATCGCATTTGGTGCGCTCCCAGGTATCTGAGTCCGAGCCTTTGCAGGGGTTCGGTTATTCTCAGTTCCTGCAGGCACTTCCACAGGCAGGTTAGCCGGGGCCCGAGCCTGAGTACTCCTCTGGGGCCTAGGTGGAGCGGATGGCTCTGCTGGTGCCGGAGGTTGAGTCGGCCTCCTTGTGGCAGCGTCTTTTCGTGGACGCCCACGGGGTCTACGGGGAGGAACATGCACGTCCCTTGGAGGAGGGACTTGGTTTTCGCGTGGAGGCGGGGGCTGAGCCACCTGCGCCTCTGCGGTTATCCTTGTCAACTCCTCATTCCGTTTGTTGGCCTCTGCCAACAGCTGCTTCAATTGTCGGTTTTCAAGTTCCACAATAGGAACATACCGCTCAGGATTGTAATACATATCCTCATCCCTTGGTGGAGGAGGTGCTCCCCGGGAATCAGAAGACCCACTTCTCTCTTCAACATCCGGGTTCTCCATTGGCTGTTTTCCAGGACGTCTTGGGTAATTTTCTTCAGGTGTGTTCTGATTGTTAGTGGCCATGACTTTTCAGGGATGAATGCTTAAGGCTCTCAATGAAAGCACCAAACTGTTGACGCTGTTTTTCGTCAACAGTGAAAGAAGAGCACGTAAACAACAAACAGTAATGACCAATTAAAAAATAACAACACAAAACACGATTTTTACGTGGTTCAGCAGTTAAATCTGCCTAGTCCACGAGTCTCTGTTATTAAACTCAAGATTATCTCTGAAAATTCTTAAGCATGAATTCTTTAGAGTTTTCTCTCGAGGTTCAGAATTTCCGTCCATTACAATGGTGCACGACTTCTCTATTTATAGAGAAGGATGCAGAATACTATCCCACATATTTTGGGTAGTGACTCTTTTTGTGTAAATAAATTAAATGGCTTTAAATGCCTGCAATCCGATATAAAAGGAAACGTCCCCTGAAGGCCAGGGGGCATATAACTAATCGAATAATATCCCATGATTTTATGGGATTTACAATAATAAATGCAGAGCACGCCCCTTATAAACAACACTTATAGATATTCAAAGTCATTATCATATATCTCCAAGGCCTTAATCTCCCAGATTTCTCATCAGTTTTCGAGCTAATGACATCTCTCGAGGTCACAACCCGTTCGAGATCGTACGTACGTCAGGCTCGGAGTCCCTGATCCGAGGTCATTCCTGAGGATAGAGGCGTCTCGGGAGCTACCTTTCGAGATCGTGAACGTTTCGAGGCCACCACATTTGAGGTCATCTCGAGTCTTGCAGGCTCGATATTTAATCCTGAAGCATACTTCGAACTTTACGGGTTCATTCGTTGCGAATCCAGCTTTCGAGGTCACATTTAACATGGCTCGAAATCTGGGTATTACTCCTGTTGAACCCTTGTTTAGTCATGAAGGAATCAAATTTCTTATTCCAATCCCTAGGGGATTGTTTAAGTCCATACAAGGACTTTTCCAATTTACACACCATATCTATTGTATTAGCTTTAGTGAACCCTTTAGGTTGTTCCATTATATCTCCTCTTCCAATTCCCCATGTAGGAAGGCAGTGGTAACATCCATTTGATCTACTTCTAGATCAAAATGTGTAGCAAGTGCTAGCATTACCCTAATTGCCTTGTATTTCACAACAGGTGAAAAAATCTCAGTAAAATTTATCCCCTCCCCCTTAGCTACTAGTCTTGCCTTGTACCTTGTAGGTTCTTCCTTGCTATGCCCTTCCTTGAGTTTATACAGCCACTTAGAAGACACTATGCTCTTTCCTTTGGGTTTAGCAACCAGTTTCCAAGTCTTGTTTTTCATTAAAGACTTCATTTCTTCCTCCATGGCTTTGATCCACTTCTTTGAGTCTTCACTGTTTACTGCTTCTTCCTATGATTGATGTGACAGTCAGAATCCCGTGATCCGCAGAGGGAAAGACTAGGTAAAAGTTCTACAATCCCACATCGCTTGGGGAAGGTCAAGTGTGATGATTCTAAGACTGTGTAGGTATGGGACTACACAGTTGAAGAAGGCTTAAATGGATTGATGGGTACTACCTATGCCAACAAGATGAATCTTCTTTTCGGTAGCCCATCACTTGAGAACTCCAAAGTTAAGCGTGCTTGACCTAGAGTAGTCTCATGATGGGTGACCTCTTGGGAAATTTTCCAAGGAAGCGTGCAAGTGAGGACAAAGCACGCTGGAAATACTCGTGTTGGTTTGCAGGGTCAGCCGTCATTCCAGGAAGCAATCATAGTGACATGGGGCATTACAATTGAGGTTCTATTTTCTTTAATTCCAAGTCACTCATTGTATGGTCCCAAATTCCCTAATGTGGCTTAGTGCTTGGATTAGGGGGCCATGAGGGCCATAATTGATTTAAATTGTGATTATATGCATGATTATCTGAGTCATATTATTATATGATGATAATTGCATGCATGTGGGCCCACTTCTTATTAGAAGGGCATTTTCATAATTTTGGCCATTGAGAGCATATTTGTATATTTATGTGCATGTTTGTGAGTTATGGGTGACACCACATTATTATGTGGATATGTTTGATCTATTCGGCATGAGATGATCCTAGGATGCAAGTTAGCGATTTGGTCATAACGGGGTTAATTACCGGGCTCGGGGTGAGCTTGGGGGTAATTTGATGCTTAGTACATTACCGGGAATGAGTGGGTAATGGAATATGATTTAATAATTATTTAGGGATATTGGGAGTAATGGGAATTTGAGGACGTTAATTATGATTAACGGGATAGGTGGGAAATGGTAATTTTGCCCTTGTTTTCTTTGAAAGATTAAATTGGCCCTAAGGGAATTTTGGTCATTTTGACCATGGGATATGTTTAACCAAGAAGGTTGTAGAGTTACTTAGGCAGCAAAAATAGAGTAACTTACCTCTCTCTTCCGATTATACTTCTCTCTTTTTCTCTCGGATTGGTGTTTGAGGCAAAGTGGAGAATTGGAGCTTGATGATTAAGGTCTGGAGTTAGGGTTGTGTTACAACCACTGAAGAGGGTTCAATCTATATTTGAGGAAAGGTTTTTAGCTGTTAATCTTTGTTTTTACTCTGTTTTGAGGTTATTTGAAAGCTTAAGATTTTGATCTTGAAGTGGATCTTTGGTGATGTTTTAAGTGTTTCTAAGCCTAGGTTGGTGGTTATGTGGTATAAATGTTTGATTGTGATTTTGGGGTTGGTTTGATGAAGATTTGGCTGAGTTTGAATTGAGAAAAATGTAGGGGAGCTGGGTTCGCGGGGTCAAGTCGCGACCAAGTTCAAGCAAGTCGCGACTTAAGTGCACCCTAGAGCCTCCCCTGGGTTCTATATAGCAGGCGCGCCGCGACCCACAAGGGAAAGTCGTGGCCTGCCCCTGGCACCCCAGACAGGGAGCTCTCTGTCTTGGGGGCGTGCCACGACCCTTGGGGGTAGGTCGTGGCCCGCCTGTCTTCCTTGTGCCAGGTTGGGTTTTAATGAGTTTTAGGCATGTGTTTTCGATTTTCAAGGCTCAAGATCAAATCTACTAACCGTTTTAGTAGGATTCGTGGTCCCGGGAGCAGGGATTTAGTCCATGAACCTTTTATTATTTATTTTATTAATGAGATTTCATATTTGGTTATGAATAGGTGACCGCTAAGGGGCCTAAGGACAGATCGTTCTTTTATTATTTCACGCTTGAACCAGAGGTAAGAAAACTGCACCCAGTATGTGACAAGCATGACTATTGTTGAGGCATGTTGAGTGCTCTATTTATGAAAATTGGTTGTATTGTAAATGCCTGGCAGCATTGCTTACTTGTGAATGACACTGACTTATTAGTAAAAAACGACAATGGTGTTAGTACTGGTCGTGAAGCTATGACTTATCAGTCACGATCAGAAATAGTACTGGACGCTGGTCGAATGGAATTGACTTATGAATCAAGAGCGACAATAGTGTGTCTAACGCAGCCCAAAATTATTAGATCTAATCAACATGAGCATTAAATGCTTGATTGACCAATTGGTCGTAGAAAACTAAAGCGCTTGGCTAGTCCAAGGCTAGTTACTCAGAGCTAGGGCTAAAAGGCTCATGTAATGCCACAAAATCCCTAATGCAGCTTAATGGTGGGATTAGTAGGCTGGGAGGGCCATAATTGATTTATTATGCCATTAAATGATTACATGCATGTTTATGTGAATTATATTATAATATGATGTTAAATGCATGCATGTGGGTCCACATTTCATCATAGGGGAATTTTGGTAATTTGGCCCATTGGCGGCGTAATTGTGTATTTTCATGCATGTTGGGGAACTATTGTTGAGGCCACATTATAATGTGGATTTGTTCGAGCCATTCGACATGAGATGATCTGTGAGTGCAAGTTAGCAGTTTGTCATAACAGGTTTAAGTTCGAGGCTTAGGGTGAGTCTCGGGGTAATTTGGTGATTAGAGCGTTGCCGAGAATTAAAGGGTAACGCGATATGAATTATTGGTATTTGAGAATATTGAGAATAGCAGGAATTGGAGGGTATTAATTATGATTAACGAAATAGGCGGGAAAGGACGGTTTTACCCTCGGAAGCCTTTAAGAGACTTTATTTGACCTAGGGGCAAAAAGGTCTTTCACCTTAAGTTATATTTAAGCCATTGAAGGCTGTAGAAGCTTGCCAAAAACAGATTATCAAAACTTCCTCCCGTACATCATTTTCTTCTCCTTTGTCCTTTGGATTTTTGAGCATCTTTTGAGGATTCAGGCTAGGGAAGTGGATCTTGAGGGCTTAGGATTGTGTTCCACCATTGAAGAGGATCCTAAACTGAGCTTGAGGTAAGTTTCTAGCCATTAAAACTCTAGCTTTGCTATGTTTTTCTATTGGATTTCAACTTGGTTTTCTAGGTTGGATATTGGGAATTGATGGGAGATTTTGGCTAGGGTTACTTGGGTTATGATGCCTAGGACATGTGTAGATGGTTTTTGGGTTCATTTGAGACTTCAAATGAGGTTTGGAAGCTTTTGGTTCAGGTTGGAAATGGTGGTGTCGAAGGGGGAAAGAACCAGGGCATTTCTGCCTGGTTGTAGCGCTACAGCGCTAGCCTGAGGGTTTGCCAATCTGCCTATAGCGCTGGGGCGCTAGGGGGGTAGCGCTACCTAGCTTTTCCATAATCCTATTTTGGGCATTTTTAAGGGTTTTTGGCTCGGGGTTTCAATTCCTAAGGCTCGGGATCGAATCTACTCACCGTTTGGGTACAATTCGGGGTCCCAGGAATGAGGTTTAGGTCAAGACCCTTTCATTGTTGATTTTCATTAATGGAAGTTATAATTGGTTATGACTAGGTAACCGCTAAGGAATCAAAAGTTCGATTGGTCTCAAGGGTCATTCTTTTACTATTTCTCGCTCGAACCGGAGGTAAGAAAACTGCACCCGATATGTGACATGGATGGTTATTCATGAGGCATGTTGAGTGTTTAAATGTGGACATTGATTGCATATCAAGTGCTTAGCAAATCTTGCTTACTTGTGAATGGCACTGACTTATTAGTCAGAATCGGCAACGGTGTCAGAATTGACTGTGAAGCTGTGACTTACAAGTCAAGTTCGGCAGTAGTACTAAGCACAGGTCGTATGTTATTGACCTATGAGTCAGGAGCGGCATAAGCGTCATGAACGCAGAGCCGAAAAGATTAGATCTAATCGACATCAGCATTGATCGACTCATCATGAGCATTAATGCCGGACCGACCCCAAGTTCGATGAAAAATTATAAGCGCTTGTCTAGTTCCATGACTAGTCACTCAGAGCCAGGGCCAGAAGGCCCAGGTGATTGCATATTCACATGGCTAAGGGTACGAAACCCGCATTAGTGACTCCATGATCACACATTTGGTTTACATTAGTGACTTACAACATCAGTCACTCATTTGTTTGGGGATATAAGCTTTGGATGATTATCATGATCATCATTTGATATTATATACATACAATATATAGTTTTCTTGTTGGTCTTTGGCTCATGGGTGCTATGTGGTGCAGGTAAAGGGAAAGAGAAGCTCACCCAGCCTTGAGTGGAGAGCTTAGATGGTGATGTGTACATATGCGGCTGCTTAACCACCACGGCCAAGGAGTTTCTCAGAGGAACTAGGGGGTTAACCCTATTTTTTCCGCTTAGGTCGCAGGTTGTAACTTTTGTACTGTAATGACCATTTTGTATTGTAAATAACTTATAAAAATTTTTATGGGCCCATGAACTGTTTTATGTTTTAAATAAAATATATCCTTTCCTTTTGATTGATTTTTTCACCTTAACCTATTAATAACACCTAGATGCACGTTTATAACCAAAGAACTCGATTAGCGAGTTGAGCACGGTTCAAAGTTCACAGTAAGTATCTTGGAGTAACCAGGGTGTTATAACTCAAGTAACTAGAATGTCACATGGCTTAGGGCGCAGGACCCCAGAGAATGACTCATTATTCATCTATTCAAGGCGCAGGTCCTCAGAACGACTTAATAGTCAACAAACTAGGGCACAGGACCCCAAAATGATTACATGATCATTTAGTATTATTTGTATACATGCAGTAATAAGTTTTCTTGCTGAGCCTTGGCTCACGGGTGCGATGTGGTGTAGGTAAAGGGAAAGAAAAGCTTACCCAACCTTGAGTGGAGAGATTAGGTGGCGATGTGTACATATGCGGCCGCTTGACCACCACGACCAAGGTGTTTCTAAGGGGAACTAGGGTTTAACCCTATTTTTGCCGCTTAGGTCGGTGGAATGTAACTTTTGATATGTAATGATCATTTTGGATTGTAAACAACTTTGTAAACACTTTTATGGGATCCTATGTACAGTTTGATGTTTTTAATCAAATATATCCATTCCTTTTTTACCGAGATTTTCACCCTGGCTGTTAATAACACCTAGATGCACGTTTACAACCTAATGACTTGTTTAGCGAGTTATGCACTATTTAAAGTACACAGTGTGACAGTCTTGGGCTAACCAGGGTGTTACACTCATGTAGGCATAGGCTAGATCCTCATTCCATATATTGAAGCTGTATTTCTGGTTTGGTTTAGGCACCCTTCATTCCCTATCTCGTGTCAACTGATAGTTAGACAGGTTGTCCTCTTGTCTCTGGCTACTTCCTTCATTATATTCTGTTTGTTGGATCTCAGTTCGACTGGTTCCACATGACCCATATCAGTATCAGGTTCTGCTTGAGTTTGGGTAGGTTCCACTTGGTTTATGTCAGGTATTCCATCCATGTGTTCCACCTGAATAGTGTTGGGTAGGTAGGTAGTATTGCTTCCTGCAGGGTTAGTAATTTCTTTCTCACCTGCATTTTGGTTAGTAGTCGAAAGACATGGAAAAATATCTATTTTAAATAACACATCCCTACTAATCAAAGTCTTAAAACCACCTTTCTCTTTAACCCACAACCTATAACCTTTGACTCCCTCAGGATAACCTAGAAACACACACTTTAAAGCACTAGGTTCTAGTTTTACCACACTTTGGTGTGCATAAGCTGCACAACCAAAGACTCTCACGTTGGACAGATCTGGTGGTTTACCAGTCCACCTCTCCTGATGTGTTTTAAACTCAGTAGCACTAGAGAGACACCTATTAATGAGATAGGCAGTTGTTAGCACAACCTCTCCCCAAAACCTATGAGCTAATCCAGCATTAAACAACATGCATCTTGCCTTATTCAACAATGTTCTATTCATTCTCTCGGCAACCCCATTTTGTTAGGGTGTTAATCTCACGGCTCTATGCCTTTGGATATCATTCTCTTTGCAGTAAATGTCAAACTCATTACTACAAAACTCTAGGCCATTATCAGTTCTAAGGGTTTTTATCCTCTTATTAGTTAGGTTTTCTATCAAAAGTCTCCATAGTTGAAAGCCTCACTCTTATGTTTAAGCAAGAAAACCCAAACCTTCCTAGAATAGTCATCCACTATAGACAAAAAAATAGAAATTCCCTCCATGGGTGCTTACTTTTTCTAGACCCCATAAATCTGAATGAATATATTATATTATATGTCTAGTTTTGTGTGTACCAGTTTTAAACTTAAGCCTATGGTGTTTGCCTAGAACAAAATATTCACAAAAATCAACTTTGTTGATTTTATCCTTACCAAATAGTTGTTGATCACTCATTAGCTGAAGCCCTTTCTCACTTATGTGTCCTAACCTCCTGTGCCATAAGGTTGTCTTTGTATCTTCAGGGGCACCAGCTACTGTGTTGTTACATTTTGCTATTGGCTCCCCAATTAAGTAGTATAAGCCCTATTTCTTTGTTCCTTTAATGATCACCATAAACCCTTTGCATAGCTTCATTTGCACTATTTTATCTTGCTTTCTACATTCAAATCATCCAAAACACTTAGTAAAATTAAGTTTCTAGATAGGTTAGGCACATACTTTACCCATGTTAGGGTTCTAGTGATCCCATCAAACATGTTAAAGCCGACCGTTCCACAACCTTTTATTGCACAACTTTGATCATTTCCAAGTATCACTTTGCCTCCCTCTGATTCCCTAAAATCAGACAACAAATCATGATTATTAGTCATATAAAATGTACATCTTGAGTCTAGAGTCCAGTCATCCTTAACGGATGTAGCAACTACAAACACTTCTCCACTATCATAACCATCAGTTAGGTTTGCATTTTGATAGTCTCCCTTGTGCTTGTTTGATTGATGATCTGAATTGCTTGAGTCTTCTTGTCCATCTGCCTTGTTCTTTCCTCTTTTCCAGAAATAACAATCTCTTCTGTGGTGCCCAGATTTTCCACAATGAAAATAGCATTTTTGATCATTTGGCCCCTTTGGCTGAGATCTTCCTCTGTCATGATGATTTCCTTTGTAATGGCCCCGACTCTTGCTTCTTCCTTTGTTGTGCCATGTATTTTTATGAGTAGGTCTTCCTCTGCTGAAATTCAGCTCTCCATTTCCCAGTTTTTCTTTCTTCATCTCAAGATTCTTTTATCTTAAAGCTGAAATTACTTCTTCTAAAGTGATTTCAGTTCTACCATACTTAATGGCAATATTGACTTCCCTATAAGATTCCGGCAGTGAGTTAAGTATGATTATGGCTTGGTTTTCATCACTTAATGCCTCATTCTCTCCTGCATTAGCCAATTCTATATGCATTATTAGGAACTCATCTATATTCTGTTCAAGTGTTTTAGCATGATTCATCTTGAAACCAAATATTCTTTCTTTCAATAATATTTTATTTGTAAGAGACTTTTGCTGGAATTATTCTTCATGCTTTCTCCATATCTTGGCAGGTGTCTCTTCTTTATCCACTAATCTGATTATTAAATCAGATAGATTAAATATGATGATTCCTATTGTGTTTCAAGCAGTTCCTCTTGTTGAACTTTTGTAGTATTTTCTGGCCATTCAATATGTTCTTAATGAACCCTTAACAACTTCTGTTGAGCCAACAGTGCTCTAATCTTTTTTCTCCAAATCCTGTAATCACCAAACCCATCAAATTTATCATTATCTACTTTAAAGTTACTCATGTTAGGAATGAAAGTAAATAGATCAAATAAGGTTTTAAGTTCTTCACTAAGGATATCCAATAAAGGTATATCCACAAATTCTCCATGTGCTTCTAGTTCTTGAGGCCAATCTTCCTCTAGTCTTGCAAATTGTTCCTTCAATGTGTTTTCTAGATTTGAGTTGAATCTTCTAGCTTTCAACCTGGCTCTGATACCACTGTTGGGATTTTACTAACCTATCCCTACACCAACTCAACTTAAACACATTAATTCACAAGGTCAATGTTGACCTTTACACCAATATGTGTATGGGTAACAAATTGCCACGAATTAATTCAATCAGACACAAGAAACCAGCCTATGACTTTACTTTTCTTGCAGAGATGAACAAGTCTTCGAGAGCTCTACCCAGAAAAGAATTCAATCCAGGCCTACCAAACAATCATAACACATTATCAAGCACATAACAATGAAGAAAACAAGAAAATCAATAGCATAAATTAAGAGAGTAAGGGAAAGAGGTACTGGACACGCAAGGATTATAGAGGTTCACCCCAAATTGGGGCTAATCCTCTTCGAGCTCACCTCATCGTTCATAGGGCTCGATCATGAACTATATAATCAGATCCAATTACAACCTTGAAGATTAGAGATTCCATTCACAAATTGAAAGGTAATCTCCTCCACTTAATCATATTCTTCTCTCAAATTTCTCACTTGAGCAGATGCTCTTCTCTCCTCCTCACAACTTCTCTCTCTTATTTTCTCTCAGATTACAGGACTCTAAAAAATTCTCTCTCTAAGCTCTGGCTTTTTTTTCCTGATACATATAAGTCTTATATACTTAGAGCATTAGCCTTTTATTTTTACAACTGAAAATAATGTAATTGAAAGTAGAGATTATGCAGAGTTATAAATGTTGGTAGATACGATCTTGAATCTTGGTCTGTTGTAGCTGCCTTTAGGTGCAATTAATTTTATAACTTTATTTGGGGACTTGTATTTTAACAGTTTCAATATTAACATGTCTCGAAACATTGAGAATAACTGTCAATTATTGACTTGAAGCAGAGTTTGGAAGGTAAATACTGATTCTAGTAATTTGAAAAATGAGTGTAACTTGTAAGTAATGGTACTAAAGAGCATGATGGTAGCAAGACTGATTCTTAATTATAAGAAGCACCGAGTAATGTTAGAAAACAAAATCTATACACATTATGTGCCAAAGTTTTTTTTTTCCCATTCTATAGTAACAGTGTATGTATATGTACACTTATTTACATCAATATTATGGTTAAAAAGGATTTAATGGTCGCTCCAAATGGCTTTGAAGAAAGGGTTAATAAAAGCTTACTTGGCTTTGAAGAAAGGGTTAAGAAAAGCTTACTGTATTGTGTGACATCGAATAAGTGGAGTGGACTAATTTAAAGGGGCTTGGTATAAAATGGTCATTAATGGTGTGTGAAAGTAAGTAAATGTTCATGCTTTCAATTTTATAGTAAAATGTTCATGCTTTCATCTGGAGATCAATTTTATGGGGAAAGAGCTTTTTCTCTCAGGGGCTAGGTGGCTTATCAAAGATGGAAATAATGTCTCTGTGTATCATGACCGCTGGATCCCCCGCCTGAATGGTGATAGGTCTTGTTCGAATCATTTTCTTCCTGAAGATGCAATGGTCTCTATCCTTCTTCTTCCTGATGGTAATTGAAACTCTGTTTTGATCAATGAGGCTTTTAATTTGCAAGAGGCGACTGTTATTCTCTCTATCCCTCACAATCATCTTCCTATTACTGATTGTGTTATATGGCATTTTGAGTCTTCAGGTTTTTATACCGTCAAAAGTGGATATTGGCAGGCCATTCGTTTGTTGGGGATGGGCCAGGCTTCAGGCTCTAATGGAGCTTTGGTGATATGGACTAAAATCTGACAATTAAATATTCCTGGGAAAGTGAGGCAATTTTTGTGGAGAGGTGCTAATAACTAGCTACCTACCTTTTCTAACCTTTGCAATCGAGGTATTTCTGTTGATTCCTTATGCCCTTTTTGCCTAAAGGGTCCTGAGACTGCACTCCATGCTTTATGGAATTGTGATAGACTGAGTAACTTTAGACACACGGTTGGTAATATTATGCCTGTTCCTCCTTACACTGGAATGGACATTTATGAGTTTTTGTTAAATTGCTTAGATTCTTTATCTGTAACTGACTTTGGAAAACTCATTGTGTGTTTATGGCGTATTTGGTATCGGCGTAATATATTTGTTAATGAGAAGACTACTCTTCTTGATCAGATGGTTATTGATTGGAGCTTGGCATTTCTAGATCGTCGCTTGAATGCCAATGGTGGCTCTTTCCCCGCCAGTGAGTCCTTGAGGGAAACTCCAAAAGTGCATCGTTGGGAGAAACCTGTGGAGGGTGTTGTCAAAATTAATTGTGATGCTGGCCTTGACCATGTTGCGAAGAAGGCAAGAGCTGGGGCGGTATTCCGTGACTTTCATGGCATGGTCCTTGCCTCTAGTACGTGGTCTTGGGATCATTTATTGGACCCTACTATTGCTGAAGCCTTGGCGGTTTATCACAGTATTTTGTTGTCATTGAATCTGATTGTGCCATTGTGGTCCGTGCTATTAACAGTCGCAAGATCGAGCATTCTTATCTAGGATATATTATTAGGGATATTCTTGCTTATTGTAATTCTTTTCATAGTATCTCCTTTAATTTTTGTCCTAGAATGGCCAATAGTGTTGCTCACTCCTTGGCTAAGTTTGCTTTATCTCTTTCTAATGATTTTGTTTGGTGGCCTGGATACCCCGAGTGTATCAATATTGTAATTCAGGATGACATTACTTGATCAATATATTTTATAGGCACTCTTTTTCCTCTTGAGGTTTGTCCCATTGGGTTTACTCTTGAGGTTTTAATGAGGCCTATTTTCTCAAGAATAACCTAACCACCTTCTTAATGTTATATATTATCAAATATGTCATTTAGGAAGTTACATTGATACTATTCCATTCTAAATATTTTAATATTATAGTATATGTATATTAGTTTTTATTTTAAAGTTAATTTGATTTTTTTTTTCATTTTTTATAGGTTGTTGGTGTATCATTTTTCAATTAGTGTATATATTTTTTGTGAGATGATATATCAAAGTTGTATGGTTAATATTATATAACGATTACATGTTTTTTTTAACTATTGTTAACATGTATATGTATTGTTTATGCTATAATATATCAAATTTCGCCATTTCATTCTAAATATTTTAATATTATAGTATATGTATATTAGTTTTGTTTAATTAGTTTTTATTTTAAAGTTAATTTGATTTTTTTTTTCATTTTTTATGGGTTGTTGGTGTATCATTTTTCAACTAGTGTATATATATTTTGTGGGATGATATATCAAAGTTGTATAATTAATATTATATAAATATTACATGTTTTTTTTTAACTTTGTTAACACAATATATGTATTGTTTATGCAATAATATATTAAATTTCGCTATTGTTATTTCATATCAATTGATTTTGCTTGTTTGTTTATGTTATACACGGATGGTATATACAATGCTAACAAAATTATATACCACTATTATATATATAAAAAATAAAAACTATATATCATCTACAAAAAAATAATATACCATGCCACTGAAAACATATATATTGAGTTGGAAAATAATATATCAACAACACTTAAAAAATAATTACTAAAAAATGTATATACCATGCTAACCAAATTATATACCATGCTTGGAGAGGTTTTCACGAAATGTTATCGACCCTAAGAAGCCTACATAGTCGAAATATTACAACTCATAGTGTTTGTTCAATTTGTGGTTTTGGGGTTGACTCTAATGCACATGCAATTTTCTGGTGCCCATCCGCCAAAAAAGTTTGTGATTATGAGGACTATCATTTTCTCTCACAAAGAAAAGAAGACATTTATTTCAAAGAAATCTTACTTTAGGCTTCAGAAATTCTAGAAAAAGAATCTTTTTAGAAAATGTTGATTATAGCATGGGTAATATGGTTTGAAAGGAATAAAAAAAAAACACACGATCAACCAGTAAGACAACCATGCAGATGATTCAGTGGGCAATACAGTATTATGAGACAATAAGAAATGCACAAAATCAGACTGAAAAAATTTCTTTGCACCAAAGAACTCCAAATCAAAGAGGAGAGGATCAGGGATACCATCCTCTTACTTTGTTTGTTGATGTTGCGATCTCAAACCACACAAAAATGATTAGCTTTGGAGCAATTATTTTTTTCTCAGATAAAAAAGTATTGGCAGCCCTATCAAAACCTTTGAAAGATATATTGGTGTTCTTTAAAAACTTTCCAATTGATTAAGACAAAGTCCTAAAGATAGCTAGATTCTTGAAATTGATAGAAAGTAACAAGGCGATTTAGAGCTACTATTTATAGGAACCTAATCAAAGGGATTTCCCTTTTGGTTGGGTTTGTTTTCTAATCACTTTTATATCATTATTACTTTAATTTCAATTCTTTCTATATCACCTATTTTAATATTGGTTGGTTTGTTTGCAGAGGCCTTATCAACATTTCAATCTGAAGCACTAGCACAACTAGTAGGATTGGGTTGGGCTCAAAGACTTGGCCTTTCACTTATTGTAGTTTCTTCTGACTCTCTTTCGCTTGTTATGGCCTTAAACAATAACACGGTGCATAATAATGAACTAGGTTTTATCTTTGCTGATATTAGAGCCTTATTGGCTAACTTTTCGAGAGCTAGTCTTTCTCTTATTAGTCGTCAATTTAGTACTGCAGTTCATATTTTGGCTAAGCACACCCTTGGGCTAGATGACGAGTTATGTTGGTTGGAGGAAATTCCTCCCCCTATTTGTGTTGTGTTCTAATTCTCTCTAAACAATTTAGAATTCAATTATAGAGAAAAAAAATTCAGGTTTATTATTAGGGTTGGTCCTTTGGTTGGATAAACGACCCCCCTAAAGAATTCTCAATCTTGATTTCATTAATAGTTTCTTATTTTTGGTTTATTTTTGTGATGCAGGTATCTTAATGACCTTCTAAATTGAAGCATTGGTATTATCAGGGGCGGTTGTTTGAGATTACTTTTTCTGTTGTCTTTAGTTTAAATCCATTGTTGTAGTTCTCTAAAACAGTTATGCTTGATTACCATATGTGAACTTCTTTGCCTAAATTTCCGAGAGCAACTTTGCAAGCTCTTTGGATAGACGAAGAGTTTATGTTGGTTAGAGGATTATCATTCTCCAGTTTGTACATTTTATCTTTCCAGTATGAATAATAATAATAAAGTTATTCCTGACAAATATTTATATATATCATGCTAACAAAATTAGATACCACCATTACATATAACAAGGTAGAACCTAAATATTATCTAAAAAAACAAGGATATACCATACCACAAAATACATATACTGAGTTGAAAAATAATATACCAACAAAACATACAAAATTATTACTAAAAAATGTATATACTATGCTAACAAAATTATATACTACCATTAAAATGTATATACCATGATACAAAATTATATACTACCATTATGTATAACAGGATAAAAACTAAATATTATCGGAAAAAAAATATATCATACCACAAAAAACAAATGCACTAGTTGGAAAATAATATACCAACATCCCATAAAAAACTAAAAAAAAATCAATATAACTTTAAAATAAAAACTAATATACATATATCACTATATTAAAGTCATACACTTCTAAATAAATAAATAAAATTATAGAATTAAGAAAATTGGAAAAGTAAATATATAATAAAGTTAAAAAATTGGCAAAATACTATTTTTTTTGTAACTTAAAAATAAGAGACATTTATTAATTATCATCCTAAAAAAAGAAATGTCATTTATTATGGGTATCACTTTAATGAGATACTTATATAACAAAGACAATTTAGGTAATCAACAATGTAAAATAGTCATTTCTCTACAACGAGTACATTAGCTTCTTGATGCTATTGTTTTGGGTCATTTACTACAATTTCTCTAGTTTAAAGGGCACTTAACAAAAATAAGGGAAAAACAAGTTACTTTCCATATTTATGAGCATAAAAATTATGCTACAAAATATGGTAACTCTAGCAAAAAAATAATGTTTAAAATATGGGAATCCCACAAAATACTATAAACAAAAATGCAATCTCTCTCTCTCTCTCTCTTACTTTCCTCTCCCTCACGTATCTTTCACTCACTCTCTTCATTTTCTCTCATAACAATGATAACCAACAATTTTCTCTCACAACAATGGGAACTCTCTCACACCAGCAACCAAAAACAGATGTCATACCTCCGGTCACTGCCAACGCCCTCTCCGGTTCATCATCTTCTTCTTCTTCTTTGCATTTTTCTTCTTCTTTGTCACGTTCTTCTTCGTCTTCTTTGTTGTTTCAGCTCTGATTTTTTTTCCAAATCTGTCTAAGTAACCGGTTACTGTCACGATCTAGTTTTGTTCTCAAATCAAAGTTTTTTGTGGACCTAACCAATCTCCTTCTTTTTCTGGTTTTAATGTCATTCTTTTTCTATTTGTTCTTCTTATTGTTTTTTTACATCTGATTTTGCATTTTAAATCTAATTTTGCACTTCAGATCTGATTTTTTTTTCTTCCAAACTATCTCTAACCGGTTATCATCACGATTTGTTCAGATCTGATTTTTTTTAGATCTATTTAAGTAACCAGGTACCATGTCGACTAATTATTTTTATTCATATCTTATTTTTTTAGACCTACCTGTAACTAGTTACGATAACAATCAATCAATTTAGATTTTTTTGTTTAGATCTGATTTTGTTTTTCACACCTGAGTCCCTCACTAAGTGACCAGATACCATGGCGACATATTTTTTTTTTAGATCTGTTTTTTTTTTCTTTCAAAACCTAGTTGTAACTAGTTACAATTATGATCAGTTTAGATTTTTTTTATTTGGATCCTATTTTTTTTTCTAGGTCTGGCACAATAACCAGTTACCATAGCAATTGGTGTCATATTTTTTAAATCTATTTTTTTTTTTTCATATCTAGCTGTAATCAGTTACCTTCACAATCAATTTAGTTTATTTTATTAATATCAGTTTTTTTTTCTTCCAAATCTCACAAAGTAAACTAATTACAATTCAGTTCGTATTTTGATAATGGTACATGACTAAAAAAATCAAAATTATTTTTATAGTTGTAACTGTTAGCACCACACTACTTAAAATAAAACTGATTTTAATAGTGGTAACAATTTACCACACATCACTAAAAAAATTGGTAGTGGTATACGATTACTACCACGTAAAAAAATCAAAATTGTTTTAATAGTGGTAACCGGTTACTACGGGGAAAATTTTGAAGAAGATAAAAAATCGAAGAAAATAATAAGAAATATGAATAAAAAGCATGGTGAGAATGTCTTAGTTTTTTTTTCAAAAAATAATATAAAAAAATGCACTTAACAAAAATATGGGAAAAACAAGTTACTTTTCATATTTATGGGCATAAAACTTATGCACAAAATATGGTAACTCTAGCAAAAAAAAAAAAAGTTTAAAATATGGGAATCCCACAAAATACTATAAACAAAATACCATAAACAAACTCTCTCTCTCCCTCTCTTACTTTCATCTCCCTCGCGTATCTTTCACCACTCTCTTCATTTTCTCTCACAACAATGGGAGCTCTCTCACATTGGCAACCAAAAACTGACGTCGTACCTCCGGTCATAGCCGAAGCCCTCTCTGATTCTTCTTCTTCTTCACACTTTTCTTCTTCTTTTTCACGTTCTTCTTCTTTTTCTTCTTTGTCTTCTTTGTTGTTTTAGTTCCGATTTTTTTTTTCAGATCTAGTTTATTTTTCAGATTTGTCTAAGTCATCGATTACTATCACGATTTGGTTTTGTTTTCAGATCTGAGTTTTTTGTGGTCCTAACCAATCTCATTCTTCTTCTCGTTTTAATGTTATTCTTTTTTCTATATGTTCTTCTTCTAGTTTTTTACATCTGATTTTGCATTTTAAATCTAATTTTGCACTTTAGATATGATTTTTTTTTTCTTCTAGCACTAACTGTAACCGGTTACCATCACGATTTGTTCATGTTTTTTTTTTGTTCAGATCTGATTCTTTTAGACCTATTTAAGTAATCGGGTACCATGGCGACTAATTCTTTTTTATTCATATCTGATTTTTTTAGACCTAGCTGTATCGAGTTACGATAACGATCAATTTATATATTTTTTTTGTTTAGATCTGATTTTGTTTCACACTTGACTAAGTAATCAGGTACTATGGCGACTGATTTTTTTTTTAGATCTGATTTTTTTTTTTCAAATCTAGCTGTAACTAGTTACGATTATGTTCAGTTTAGATCTTTTTTTTTGGTCCTATATTTTTTCCAGGTCTGACTAAGTAACCAGTTACCATCGCAACTGGTTCTTTTTTTTTTCTTTTTTTTTTCAGACCTAGCTGTAATCAGTTACCTTCACGATCAATTTAGTATATTTTTTTAATATCAGTTTTTTTTCCTTCCAAATCTCACTAAGTAAACTAGTTACAATTCAGTTGGTATTTTGATAATAATACATTACTAAAAAAATCAAAATTATTTTTATAGTTGTAACCAGTTACCATCACACCACTTAAAATAAAACTAATTTTAATAGTGGTAACAATTTACCACACATCACTAAAAAATTTGACAGTGGCATGCGATTACTGTGACATAAATAAAATCAAAATTGTTTTGATAGTGGTAATTGCAGAGAAAATGTTGAAGAAGATAAAAAATGGAAGAAAATAAGAAGAAATAGGAATAAAAAGCATAGAGAAGTAGGGGTGCACACGAGTCGAGTTTTCGGGTTATAAGTTCATTGGGTTCGGGTTTTGCGGGTTTCGGGTTGGGAAATGGTTACCGAACTCGCTCCAATTTTTTTTAGTTTTTTGGGTAATTTCGAGTTTCGGGTTTGGCCGGGTCGGGTTTCGGGTGGGATTGGGCCGAAAATGGGCCTTGGTAAAAAAATTTCAAAAATACCAATTTTTTAATTTTTTTTTACTTTTCACATGTTTTTTTTTTTAATTTTGTTGTTAGTTTGGTTCAATTGATTTTTTACAAATTGGGCCTTGGTAAATTTTTTTGAAAGGGTATTGAATTAAAACTAAAATAATTTTTTTATTTATTCGGGTTCAGGTGTAACTCGAACCCGTGTATGTGAATTTACCACACCCGAACCCGACCCGAACATACTCGGGTTCAGGTCTAATTCGACTCGAAATAAATGAGTTTTTTCAAAAATCGAGTTTTCAAGTTGCGGGTTGGGCTGGTTTTGCAGGTCAAATGTTCACCCCTATAGTGAAGAATGTCTTAGTTTTTTTTGTTCAAAAAATAATATAAAAAATGTTTTATGAATAGGAATGATAAAAAATATTACAAATAGATTAAAATTATAAAAATACCATCATAACATATTAAAACTAGCTACTAAAACTCTATAAAAATAAAATATTGTATACAAATAAAATATTGTAAATATATGGGAAAAAAACTCACATAAAAATGTAAAAAAAATGCCATAAGAAAAAGAAAAAGAGAAAGAAATTGTCATATTTTCCAAATTAAAAAAAAAAAATCTCATATTTAGTGTAATTTTCTCTAATTTAAATAGTTTGGGCTAATAAGAGGTTGCCACACACGAATCTACATGATACTTAACTGTCAAATATCTATAGTTGTCAAAAAATATTGACAGACAATATTTTTGTTTGGAAAAAAAAAACATGTATTTAAGTGCAACAATAGAGAAATTTACATTCTTTATTGTTTTTTTATAATTTAATTACAAAAATCACTTACAAAATTTTATTTACAAAAATACATTGCCACGCCATAAAAAAAATACAAGATTCTAAAAGTAATATACCTGAATTTGAAACTTTCCTGAAATCCCATTTTTTTTTCTTCGTTTTTCTGGGTTTAAAAGAGTAACCTTTTGGTTACTTAAAATGTTAATGAGTTACTAATTAGTTACTTTTTTCAATACTTATTTTTTGAAACTTTTTTTTATCTTAAGACACTGATTAGTCATTTTGAAGTTATATTATGGTGTTTTATTACTTAAGATACTTTTACGTTGCCGATTAGTCATTTTTTAGAAACTAACGAGTTATAATAAAATATAACAAATTACTATATAGCTTATTATTAAAAGTTATTTTTAGTGTACTATACAATAATTTTTTTTTATATTCTATTAAAAGTTTTTAAATAATATGCTAAAGAATCTATTTTAAACAAGTTACTTGGAATATTTTTAAATAAATTTAAGTTGTTTAGAATACAATATAATATCTTTTAAATGTAAAATAAGAATACAAATTTTAGTATATCAAATTTTGATCAAGTTTAAAATTTAGTTACTTTTTGGTCATCACAATATAAAAAAGAACCTAAAATGTTGCTTTTTATTCTAGTCATCTTCTTCGGCCACATGCAAAAAACATATGCTTCCCACACATCAAAATGATCACCTTGAAGAGTAGGTCGTGATGGTACCACTTTTGAGCCCAACCAACTAGCAGTGTGATCAGAAAAGATTTTTGAAATTAATGATAAGAGAAAATGTAAGAAATTAATAAAAATATATATATATATATATATATAGTGGAGAGAGAGAGAGAGGTGCCCCTACCATAAAAAACAAAAATAAAATAAAAAAAAAGTTCAAAAGAGCGGTATAAAAAACAGTGAAAAAAGTAATTAATTGATAACTTATTAACATTTTAAGTAACTAAAATGTTACTTTTTTAAACCCAGAAAAATGAAAAAAATGGATTTTAGGACAGTTTCAAATTCAGGTATATTAGTTTTAGGATCCGGTATTTTTTGATGACGTGGCAAGGTATTTTTGTAAATAAAATTTTATAGGTAATTTTTATAATTATTTTATATTATAAGTATATAATTGTAAAGATACCAATATAATAATCATATAAGCCTCAATTCACCTTACTTTGGGAATTGGGATATTTGCTTAATTTTGAGTCCTTTTAGCTTGTTATTCTCCTATTATAATAATATATATATATATATATTTATATATATATATATATAAATGTGAAAGTTATCACTAATTGGTTTTGTTTAACCCAGGTGCTTAAACTGTTTGAATGCTATATTAGTTTTATTGTTTTTCTTTTTAAAAATGGAGTCTATATCATATGTTTACTATGATAAATTGTATATTATAAATATATGTTAGACACTTGGATTAAAGCAAGAAAGGTTGTTCAACTCTAAAAGGAAAATAAAATAGAAAATTCATGAAGTATTATTAGATTAAAAGAGAATGAATTAATATTGGAGACCGTGAAATTTGAAGATATAATAATATCCAAAATTAACTTTTAAGTTCACCGAAATAGTATTTTTAACACATAATGACATAAAACAATACAAGACAACGTACGCAATATAATCAATATAAAGATAACACACGTAATATAATATTTATGTATATGTATATAAGAGGATTGGTTGGAATGTCGATAGAGTAAGCTGGATGTGCTATTCAATCTTGTAACCCACAAAAGCTCGAGAAAGAGAATGTCCTCTCAAGGTCTCTCGAGCCTCCTTGAAAGCCGACGCCTAGATCACCTGGCATTCCTCTAGTTAACCTGTGGTGGGGTAGGGAGGTCCCTCTAGTTGCATTCCTTTGTTGAGAGTAGCATGTCTAATTCTCTCACATGTGTTTCACTTTAAACTCTACTGGTGGGCTCTCAGTGTTCTCGATTCGTGAACAGTTTTCGGTGCGATTTTTTTATGACCGTATATATTGTAGCTATTTAGAGCATCCTGCAAATTTTCAGAAAATTCCGAATAGTTTACAGTACCGAAAATTAAGTTCAAACATGTTGTTGCACGCGTGACTAATTTATGTATATAAAATTATTACATACACGATATACGATAAATAAATATATACATGTATAAGTAAAATTATTTTATATAGAGAGTTGTAATTTTTAAGAAGGTAGTACTTTAGAAGTATGAGATTTGTTTTAAAACTTATTTGACAAAAAAATCATATAGAATATGACTTTTCAAAAATAATTCAAACAAAAGTTAAACATATGGTAAAACCATGTTTTTATATATTAACTATTAAAAAAAATCATATTTATGAGAAGTTCCCATTAAAAAGTGAGACACCAACTAGAGCCCATCATGACAGAGCCCATAGGCCCATGTTCCAATGACAGAGGGGTAACATCTATCACAATATGTTGAAGCACAATATTGGGTTTATCGTTGAGCCCTTTCTAAATTTCTCTATTGCTACTTATTAGTTTTTTTTTTCTTTTCAATTTGTATCCAAATTAAATACATAAGTGTGTCATGTACCAGGTTTGTTACAATGCAATGAAGCCATTCTATTTATTTATTCTTAGGCATGCATACGAAATTATATATATGCATACATAAATCGAACCACTATCTTAAAATTAACTAAGTTATTAAGAGGAGTAAACGAACCACAATATTATACTCTTTAAGTCCTAACTATATATTAATAGACGTTTGAGGTGGAAAATGACTTCTACCAAAACAAATAATTGACAAATAATCGAGGTTCTAGTTTTTTTGGGTTTGTCAAAGATGCTCGATAGGTTCGATGGAAGCTCGATAAGATGAATACATTGAGTTCAATAGAAGCTTGATAGGATTGATGCATTAGAAATCGATAGGGATCGATGTTAGCTTGATAAGCTGAACTCGATAGGCTTCGATAGAAGCTCGATAGGAAGAATAAAATATTTATCGATAGGGTCGATATAGTACTCTTGATATGCTCGATGAGGTTGATATATTTAGGCTCGACAGGCTCGATACGAGCTCAATGCATGCTTCATGGTTCCTTATTTAGACAGATTATTTGTTTACTGGATGTTAGCTCGATAGTGGCTTAATAGGGCTCTATGGTAGCTCGATAGAGCTCGATGGTGGCTCGATAACAGTGTTTAACTCAATTTTTCTATGAAGTTTTTGACAATTTTTCCCTATTTTGTTTAATTTTTTGATTTCTCGCTAACCAATTTCATGTGTCGATGTAGATGCCAAAATTGCTTAAGATCACTTTCCTAGTCGAGTGGCCTATAAGGTGTAGTAGTAGTCATTTGATTACAATTAAGAAGAGGTTTGTGAAGCATGGACTGATAGAAAAGGCGAAGGATTTCCCTTTCAAATAGTTCTTCCTGGCTCCAGAATTGCAATTCTCAGGAGTTTTGTTGCATCAACTGTTATTGAGGAAGATTACAAGTAAATGAGAAGATGAGATGCATTTATTTTTGGGCTCAAAGGCCTATAGATTTAGCTTGGGGAGAGTTTTCCCTGGTGATGAGGTTGAATTTCAGTTTTGGACTGTCACAGGAAAATTTTGAGGAGTGACCGTTTGATAAATGAGTATTTTAATGATGCTAAGAAAATAAAGCTCCTACAACTAGAGAATGCTTTCGAAACTTGCACTGTTGCTGAAGATGTCTACAAGTTGGGCCTCTGTTTCTTGGTTAGGGGAGGGGGGGGGGGGGGGGGGGGGGGGTTCTAAATGCCATGGAGGGAAAGTTAAATATATGGGTCGATATGTTGAAGATGGTTGAGGACATAGAATACTTCTTCAGCTATCCATGGGAGAAGTTGTCTTTCAAGAGGCTTATCAATTCTTGTAAGAATGACATGCATCACTGGAAGGCTTTATATGATAGGAAAAGGATGCGAAGGTGCATCAAGAGTCGAAGTACAGTTTGTACGGCTTTGCCCTAGAGTTACAATGTTGGGTGTACAAGGCCATTCAGCAGGTTGGGCAGGAGTATGTTGTTAGCTCCGAAAATATGGCCCCAAGAATGATTAGTTTATCGCATCAGAAGAATAATGATGTCACCAAGTCAACCATTTCACAAATGTTCTCGAAGAGCAAGTAAGTTATTTTTTATTGACAACAACCAATTATGTTTACTCATATGAATATAGTTTATGATAATTTGACTTTAATCAATGTTTTATGTTTGTTGTAGTTGATCGTGTTACCCTTGTTGAAGCCCCGACCAGCAGAGGTGGAATATTACACACCCTGGCAGAGGCTGGTGCTACTCTCTATCCCGGGCTTGGAAAGAACCCTAAGGAGACTGATGGGGACAACGATACGACCCTAGATTTTGAGAAGGTGGCCAAGAAGGTGTCTCAGGCCAAGGAAGTACATATATTCAATGATGCTTGCCATGCAGAGGAGGAGGTTACAGACCCCACCCCTCCCTCAGCCTCTGCCCCTGCCCTTATTGTAGCAGATATCACAGAGTAGGTACATATGTTGGAGATAGTCCAAGGTCGACAGGAGACCATCCTGACACAGTCAGTCAGATTCTGTCATTTATACATGAGAGACCGACAGACCCTAGGTCTTAGGATTAATGCCCTAAAAGCATGAAAATACATTTTATTGAATTAAATAAAAAGAACAATTTTATTATATATTTGAATATTATAATTATTGTTTGAATTAATTATATGATAATATAAAAAATTTCTTATTCATTCATGAGAATATGATCTTGTATTAGTACGAGAGAATTAAGATCATATATAATGAATAAAATAGTAAGTAACATATTAAAGTAAGAAATCTTTAATGAATGGTTACTAGTGATGTTTACTAAGCATACATGATGCAAGTGATCTAAATTCAGATTACTAATGTGAATAGACATCTTAGTAAATGTGTTGTATATAATAGAGATTATATATGACTCGACCGATAATAATTAATTATCTTTATAAACTTACCATTTGACATAAATATTTGATTCTTATCATAATAATAGATGATCATTTGTAGATCAGTCTAAATCCTGAGTATTTATGAGCACATGTTTGTGTTTATTGGATCTTTTGATTCACTCGTTAAGGTTTCTTAGTATAATGAGGTTAATGACTTTTGTTTTGGAGATTCAATATCATGAATGGGTGGGAACATGAATTACAATAATGGAGTCCATACTTTCCTAACAAAACGAATATTGGTTCCCTTAAGGGTTAATTCTGGAACTGAATAGTTATTGAGCTCAAATCTATAATTTGATTATAGATTAATTATTTGCTAGTGAATTAATAGTACTTAAGGATCAAGAGGTAATTAGAAGGGTAAAACGATAATCTTGACCAACTCTAATTAACGAACCAATAAATGGAGGACATAACTACATTTATTGATTATATCAATGAACTACAAGAGAAAACTCTATAAATATAATTCTATAAATACTTGAAGTGCAATTCCATATTTATAGTGGAGTAATCATGGAATTAATAAATAAGATTATTGGATTAAAGAGTTTGATTAATAATCTGGTTTATTGGAGCTTCGTATTATAGGTCCATGGTCCCCAGATCACATCCGTCCTACACTGTCAGGGGTAAGGATGTTAAAAGAAAGATTTGTAGAGAGAATGACTTAATTGAAAATGAATTAATTTTCCAGAGCAATGAAATAATCATGTGATAGTTATGAGCAATTGATTAATTATGAATTCATTTATTATTTAACTATATAGTTTTCATTTTGAAAAACTATATGTTAAAATAAATATTAATCTTGTTTGGATTAATATATAAAGAGAGATTAATAATTATCTTATTTAGAATAAGATATTTATTTATATGTTTAAAATTGATATTTTTAGTGATGCACACGGGGTGGGGAATTGGCAGGGAGTGCTCCCCCCGTCCCCATTTATAATTTTAATCCCCGTCCCCGTCCCATCCCCGCTTATTCCCCATCGGGGACAGGGTGGGGAATCCCCTATTGGGGCGGGGAATCCCCACGGGGAACCCATTTATTTGAAAAATCAGTTTTAGATTAAAATTTTAAAATAAAATTAGTAAATTATATGTAAATTAAAATATTACAAAATATTTATAATTTGAAATACTAAACATGATTCTAAATAAAATTTAAAATATTAAAAAAGTTACTAATATACTACTATAGCACATAAATAAAGATATAAAATACATATAAAATATTACAGAGATATATAATAATTTAAACGGGGCCCCGTCGGGGCGGGGAATGTCATCCTCGCCCCTGCCCCATTTAACATTTGGGGATTGAAAATTATCCTCATCCCCGCCCCGTTCCCCATTTAGACGGGGATTCTCCGTCCCATTAGGGGCGGGTCCCCACGGGGCCCCGTACTCATGGGGAAAATGTGAATCCCTAGAAATTTTAAGATAAAGTTAATTTTGAATTAACTAATATTTATTTTGGGATAAATATATTGTCTTAAATATTAATTAAGTAAACAAATGAGAAAATTAGAGAAACCCTAATGTGGCTCACGGCACTAATTGTACTGCACAGTGAGTGGCGCCACACAGGGATATTTCCTATCCGTGATATTTGAATTTTGAATTTCAAATAATTTGTTTATTTAATTATATATATTTAATTATTCTTTTTTAAATATGATTTAAATTAAATAGGTTATAACTAATTAGTTTTATTTTAATAAATATAAAGATTAATTAAATTAGTTAATTATCTTTATAAACCTAAAAAAAAAAAGAAATTATTGTAAGACACAGACTCTCTCTCAGAAACAAAAGCGATAGTTTTTCATGAACCTGAACCATTAAATTCCTCTTCTCTCTATCAAACCTCTCTAGATCTCATGTGTTGAGTACATCTAGAGAGTCATAAATCAACATTTTGAATCCTACGTGCCCACACATGTCCTTGTGTGTTTGAGGATTGGTTTGGAAGATTAAAGTGTGAGTCTTCCGAACTTGGATAGGAAGATTGTTGATTTTATACAAAAAGATTTGAGGACACTTGATAGGCTACAAGAGGTAATCTCCAATATGATTTTACGTGATTTAATATATATATATATATATATGTGTGTGTGTGTGATCTTGACTGATATTAATAATTAATTAAAGGACCCATTCCCCGCTATGTATCTCTGATTTGCTCTTTTAATACCAACATAGGGGCGATGCAGCAGATTCAGACTCAGACTCATTGGATATGCCAGATGATTTTGAAGTTGATGAGTCATCCACTTCTCCAACTATTGTTGTCACACCAGATCCCGCGACTCTGGGCGTAGCTATTTTCAACCCTCAGGAGGTGGCTGGGGCTGAATTTAAGAGGGAAAGACTCCACCCCGATTGGTTTCAAGAATACATTGATCCAACGAGAAAGAGATTTCATGGTGATGCTGCTACATAGGAGCCATTAGTCGTTGACCCTCTAAAGAAGCCAGCTAGCAAACAATATAGGGCACTTTGCAAGTGGCTGGTCGGAGACATCCCCAACAAGAAGTCAAGGGATGTCAAGACAAGGAGTCATGGTTCGGCATTGTTTCTGATGTTGAAGACACCACAGTCGTGGCTCGATGATGGGGGTAAGTTATTTAAAATGTTTACAAAATTCTGGCATGTTTAATAATCTTTAATGTTGTTTGAACTGGCTCGATAGGAGCTCGATGCATGCTCGGTAGGAAATTTTAGTGGCTCGATAAGATATTTAACTGACTCGATGCATGCTTGATAGGTTAGTTTGATATGAGCTCGATAAGAACAATTAACTTTTGGAAGATAGGGATCTCGATATGTGCTCGATAATTACATTCCAGCCATTTATCATGATTTTTGCATGACTTTCGTTGAATTAACATATTTTCTTCTGTCTTTTCTTTGTAGCATATTGATGCGGCAGAGCACATGCTTCATAGGCGGCGCCGGTTCTACCCTGGAGCATATCGCTAGAATTATGCTGTGATGAATGTCATGTTCTCACAAGTGATACTTGCCAGACATGAATAATACAAGAAAACCAAGAAGAAGTTCATCTGGGTTGATGACATTTTATCGCTACTGACCAGCCTCCCACAATAGTTTATTGCGTCTTGGGTAGGATTTGAGGATGTATATTGGTGCTAGAACTATGAGCAGTCTCATTGGTTTGCCAATGAGGCATCTATTCTAGTTGCACATTCACCATATATGACTCAGAGTTGTCGATGATTAGTGAGAAAGTCTTTGAGGAAATTATGAGGCCATGGTGCATCCTTTTTCCTTCTTTGTTGTTGATGAGTAAATCGTTCACAGACAACTTGATGTTGAAGATTAATGAAACAAGAAAGAGGCCACTTGAGTTCCAATGGCGCCGCCTATAGCGGCCCGAGCTCCCTCACTCTAAGAGAAGGTAAAGAACATCATCATTATAAAATTTTGGTTTCTAAGCAAAGTTATAATATTGTACATTTAATGTTTACATTTTTTTTTACAGTGGAGATTGTGGTGTGCATGCTATCAAGCATGTAGATCATCTCATGGCTGGGCTTCCATTAGGCACCATTTGCGATGAAAATATTGAGTTGTTCAGGAACAAGTGGATGACGGACTTGTGGTATCAGAATGTGCGACCTTGACAGGCTTCCATATGACACCATCAACAGATACTAGAATATAGTTTTTTTATTGGACATATTTTATAAGAGCGAGTTGATAAACGAGTTTTAGGCTCGTTTATAGTTTTTAGGGTGTTTTTCGTTAGTTTAGGATTATTTTATTTCGGAATTATGTTCATTTTTTTTTCATGTTTCAGGTTTTTAATGCTAAAATGGTAAAAATAGTGAAAAGGAATGAAAGTGGAACAAAATCGGGATGGAAATGTGCAATTTTGGGTGCTGTTAGAAGCGCTATAGCGCTACTAAGGGAGCGCCGTAGCGCTATGAAGGACTTTGAAGCAAGAATGAATCTGACTTTAGCGCTATAGCGCCACAACAATAGCGCTACAGCGCTAGGAAGAAATCTTTCAGGGTTTTGGTTCTGACATTAGCGCTACAACGCTACAATAAGAGTCCTACGGCGCTAGTGCCCCAGATTTCGAAACGTTTTGCCACTGACAATAGCGTTGGTGACGCAATTTTCAGATTTTATACGACTTTTTGAAGGGTGTTTTGGTCTTTTCACTTGGGAACACTTGAGGGCTATTTAAGGGACATTATTCTGTGATTTTTAGAGGACTGGAAGTTTTAAAAAACCCTAGATAAAAAGGGGCTGCCATAATTAGTTTTCTTTTTCATCTGAATTCTTTAGGTTAATTTTATGAACAATTATTTGCAGTTTATTTTCATCATGACATTTATGAACTAATTTCTTTTATCTAGGAATTAATGTATTCGCTGGGATTTCTATTTAATTTTATTATGATTTTCTATTGATACTTCTTTTCTGTCTAATCTATATGATGTGTGTTTAATGCTAGTAAATAATTGATCACTATTTGCTTGATTTAATGTTTTTGATTCAAAATTCGAAAGATGAGAATTGAATATGCTATCATTATATAGACACAGGGTGCATATTGGACGAAAGTACCTATATGACTTGTGTAGTAATTAGGTTTTCATGTTTAATGCCTTTTATATGTTTAAGTTTATCACAAAAATGTAGAAAACTTGCATATAGATTGAGATCTTATATCTTGAGAAAGAATAGGAATCGATTATATTAACCTGCTATTAGAATAGAAAGAAGAGATTTAGAATTGATTATTAAAATTAATAGAATGAACAGTTGATGAAATTAATTCCTAGGTTGTTTTTATTATTGATTCTTAAGTAGTGATTCATTGTTTTGTTTCCAGTTCTTTAAGTTTGGTTCATAGTTTTTAGGATTTCTTTTATTTTTAATCATTCACTTAAATTTTAATTAACCAAATAGAATTCGAAAATCAATAAGTGGTATTTGGGAGATAGTCTCTGTGGGACGATATCCGTTCTTACGAAATTTACTACTTGACACGACTACGTATACTTGTGTAGCTTTATTTTTCGCAGCAAGTTTTTGGCGCCGTTGCCGGGGACTTTATATTCCAATATCACAGTTATTGTTATTTGTTCTAATTTGGTTATTTTATTTTAATTAATTTTGGTTAACATTTATTTGTATCAAGGTTCTATTGTGTTACAGGACTGATTGGTATATGCGAAGCAATAAACAAAAGGAGATTATACTAATAGATCTGGAAATTGAAAGAACGTGCAAAAAGAACCAGAAAACAAAGAGGAGATTGGATTTTACCATGGCTGACAACTTGGGAAATGGTCCTAAAAATGGTCAAGGAGCTGCAAAAATTCCAAGGGAGCAAGGAGCAAGAGCATTAAGAGATTATGTGCTCCCTGATGTCACAGGAGTGCACTCTTGCATTAGACCGCCGACTATTAATGCTAATAACTTTGAAATTAAGCCGTCGATGATACAAATGGTTCAGACTTCTGTCCAGTTTGGTGGTCTCCCCAATGAGGATCCTAACTTGCACATAGTAAACTTCCTGGAGCTATGTGCAACGTTCAAGTTTAATGGAGTAAGTGATGACGCGATAAGATTGAGACTGTTCCCTTTCTCACTCAGGGACAGGGCAAAAAGTTGGCTTATTTCTCTGCAGGCCAACTCAATTAATACATGGGAGGAGTTAGCTCAAAAGTTTCTCTCCAAGTTCTTTCCTCCTGCAAAAGCTGCCAAGTTGAGGGGAGAAATCAACAACTTTTATCAGAATGAGGGAGAGTCATTGTACGATGCTTTGGAACAATTCAAAGACTTGCTCAGGAAATGCCCTCATCACGGTATTGAGAAGTGGATGTTAGTCCACAACTTTTATAACGGGTTGTGCGGTACTACTCGCACTATAATTGATGCAGCAGCAGGTGGTGCTTTCATGAGTAAAGGGGCTGATGAGGCATATGAATTGTTAGAGGAGATGGCTATGAAAAATTATCAGTGGCCTGCCGAACGAGACACCTCACAGAGAAAAGTAGCTGGGGTACACGAATTGGATGCTATCATTGCTTTAACTGCTCAGGTTGCTTCATTGATAAAGCAGTTGCAACAAAACAAGATCTCAGCTCAAGCCTAGGCTATACAGATGCAATCAGGATGTGAAATATGTGGAGGGCCTCATTTGTATGAATAGTGTACAGCGGCCAACATGTATGGTAATATGCCAGTTGATCAGGCTCATGTACAGGCAGTTGGTAATTTTCAGAGGCCATATCAAAACCCGTTCTCCAACACTTACAATCCTGAGTGGAGAAATCACCCAAATTTCTCATGGAGAAATAATCAAGGTCAACAATCACAGTTTCAAGGCCAATACCATCAGAATATGTCACAACAGCCTATGAATCAAGCCTCATCATCACACCAGCCCAGGTCACAGATTCAACCAGAAAAGCCCAATGAATTGCAAGCAGCTTTGTTGACTTTTACTAATACCCAGACTTAATTCATGACTGAGACCCGATCTTCTATTCGAAACCTTGAGACACAAGTGGGGCAGTTGGCCAACATTCTTAATAACAGATCGCAAGGGAATTTGCCTAGCAATACTGTGGTAAATCCTAAGGAGAATTGTCAGGCAATTTCGTTGAGAAGTGGTAAGCAAGTGGAGCAACCCAGTATACAATAGTCAGCAATCCGTAATAAGGAGTTGGGTGAGAAATTGGATACAAATGAGAAATGGGTTACTGAAGGCCACAAGAGACCAGAGAAGAGTTATCCAATTGTTGTTGACTAGCCAGTTCATGTTCCATATCCTCAGAGGCTTAGAAAAACTTCACTAGATAAACAGATTTCTAAGTTTCTAGAGGTATTCAAAAAGTTGCACATCAATATTCCTTTTGCTGAGGCCTTAGAGAAGATGCCCAACTATGTGAGATTCATGAAGGAGATTCTATCCAAGAAAAGGAAGATGAAAGATTATGAGACGGTGGCACTCACTAAAGAGTGCAGTGCAATATTGCAGAGAAAGTTGCCCCAAAAGTTGAGAGATCCGGGGAGCTTTACTATACAGTGTACAATCGGGAAGTTTGAATGTAAGCATGCTTTGTGTGATTTGGGGGCGAGTATAAATCTGATGCCTTTGTCTGTATTCAGAAGACTTAGTTTGGGGGAGGCTCATCCTACAACAGTTACATTACAGCTAGCAGATCGTTCAGTTAAACACCCCAGAGGAATCATAGAGGATGTCCTTGTTAAAGTGGACAAATTCATCTTTCCGGCAGATTTCATAGTATTGCATATGGACGAAGATGAAAATGTCCCAATCATTATGGGAAGGCCATTTTTAGCTACTGGGCAGGCTTTAATTGATGTTCAAAAGGGGGAGCTGACACTTCGATTCCAGGGTGAAGAAGTGGTATTCAATGTGTTTAAGGCCTTAAAGTTTGCAAATGTAAATGATAGTTGTTTCAAAGTTGACATGGTAGAGAAAGCAGTGGCAGAAATTAATCTTACAGAGGATTCACTTCAGAAGAGTTTGACAATTGATGATATAGATGCTGAGTTAGACAGTGAGGTCTAAGAGTGTGTACAGTGGATGAATTATAAAGGGCCAATTTATAATAAAAAAATATGAAGATTTGGGCCAAGGACCTGAAAGACCATCACCATCAGTTCAGAAACCTCCAGAGTTGGAATTGAAATCATTTCCAGCACATCTTCAATATGCTTTTCTGGGTGAGAAGGAGACTTTACCAGTCATTGTATCTTCTTCTCTTTCTACTGAGGAGATGGACAAACTTCTAAGGGTTTTGAGAACCCATAAGTTGGCAATTAGATGGATGTTGGTAGATATTCAGGAAATAAGTCCATCCACAGTTATGCATAAGATCTTGATGGAAGATGATAGTAAGCCCTCCATTGAAGCACAACGTTGATTGAATCCAGCAATGAAATAGGTGGTAAGGAAGGAGATCTTGAAGTGGTTAGATGCTGGTGTGATCTATCCCATTTCAAATAGTAGTTGGGTAAGTCCAGTTCAAGTAGTCCCTAAGAAATGAGGGATTACAGTAGTGAAGAATGACAATATTGAACTTTTCCCAACGAGTACAGTAACTGGTTGGAGGATTTGTATTGATTATCGCAAGCCGAATAAAGCAACCAGAAAAGATCACTTTCCACTACCTTTCATTGATCAGATGTTAGACAGGTTGGCTGGACACCAGTATTATTGTTTTTTGGATGGATACTCAAGGTACCATCAAATTTCCATTGCTCATGAGGATCAAGAGAAGACGACTTTCACCTGTCCATATGGTACATTTGCATTCCGTCGTATGCCTTTTGGGTTGTGCAATGCTCCAGCCACTTTTCAAAGGTGTATGATGGCTATTTTCTCTGATATGGTGGAACGAAGCATTGAGATCTTTATGGATGATTTTTCTGTTATGGGGTCTTCTTGTGATGATTGTTTAAGGAATTTAGAGGCTGTGCTGAGAAGATGTGAAGAGGCGAATTTAGTCCTGAATTGGGAAAAATGCCATTTCATGGTAAATGAAGGAATAGTACTTGGGCACAAGGTGTCTAAGAATGGTATTGAGGTTGATAAGGCTAAAATTTCTATTATTGAAAACTTACCACCTCCAGTTTCAGTGAAAGGGGTGAGAAGTTTCCTTGGTCATGCGGGGTTCTACAGAAGATTTATAAAGGACTTCTCCAAGATTTCTAAGCCACTTTCGGCATTGTTGATGTATGGGGTGCCATTTGAGTTCGATGAGAAGTGTCTTGAAGCTTTCAATATACTAAAGCAGAAATTGGTGTCAGCACCTATAGTAATTTCACCGGATTGGGAGCTGCCATTTGAGATAATGTGTGATGCAAGTGATTTTGCTGTGGCTTCAGTTCTGGGGCAGCGTGTTAACAAAGTATTTCAGACTATTTATTATGCCAGCAGAACACTAAATGGTGCTCAGTTGAATTATGCCACCACTGAGAAAGAGCTTCTCACCATTGTATATGCATTCGATAAATTCATGCCTTATTTGATGGGGAACAAAGTTATTGTGTATACGGATCACTCAGCAATCAGGCATCTTATTGCTAAGAAAGATGCTAAACCCAGACTTATTCGTTGGGTACTTATTTTGCAAGAGTTTGATATGGAGGTTCGGGACAAGAAGGGTACAGAGAATTTGGTAGCGGATCATTTATCAAGACTTGAGTTGGGGGATGAATCTGAAGTTGCTACAGGGGAAATTAATGAGAGTTTCCCAGATGAACAATTATTTACAGTGGAAGATGAGTTGGTGCCATGGTTTGCCGACTATGTGAATTATCTGGCAGCCAACGTAGTGCCACCAGATTCGCAGGACAGAGATTGAAAAAGTTTTATCATGATGTGAAGCATTACTACTAGGATGATAATTTCTTATTCAAACAATGTCCAGATTTGATTGTCAGAAGATGTGTGCCTGAAAGAGAAATGAAGGACATCTTGTTTCATTGTCATGCATCACCTACTGGTGGACATTTTGGGGGAGCAAGGACTGTTGCAAAGGTCCTTGAATGTGGATTTTATTGGCCTACTCTGTATAAAGACAACTATGACTATGTGAAACGTTGTGATCGTTGTCAAAGGGTAGGTAATATCTCAAGACGTCATGAAATGCCTCTCACTAATGTAACGCCCTAACTCCAGGGACCGTTACGGTGTGCCTTGTAAGCAGTGATAAACTCGCTAATCAAGTCATTTGGCCAAAATCGTGTAACTAAGTATGATTAGCAGTTTAGGGATTAAAATTTTGGATAAGATATAACATTTAATATATACATTGGGATCCCAAAAGTATAATTTCAGAGTCTACTACAAGAAAATATTTACAACAGGCCGATCTAAGCGGCAAAACAGGGTTTATCCCTAGTTCCTCTTCAAACCTCGGCCGTGGTGGACGAGCAGTTGCATATGTACACATCATCACCTAAGCTCTCCAACTCAAGGATGGTCCAGCTTTCTTTTGCCTTTACCTGCACCACATAGCACCCATGAGCCGAAGCCCAGCAAGAAAATTTAATATGCTCATGAACAGTTATAACATGTCATCGAATCATAAGGCACACACCTAGCAGATATAGCCCTATTCTAGTAGGCAAATGAGTTCACGTAATGTTGAGTATAACACATCAACCAATGATCATAATAATCATCCAGGACCTTCAGTCCAAAATAGAACCGTAACGTTGAGTATAACACATCAACCAATGATCATAATAACCATCCAGGACTTTCAGTCCAAACGAATAGGTGACAGTCACAAAAGTCACTAAGTTGGGTCAAGCTCCCTTTAGCCTTGTGACGATAGGGTCACCGGGGCTTAATAGATAAGTGAGCTTTTATTATTTCGAATAGGATAGGTGCTTGATGATTAGTCACCAACATAACCTTCCTCATGACCATAGAGTCATAATCCTGGAACATCGTTCCTTAGCCGTGTGACAAGCATTCATCGGGGCCCTAGGCCCTGGCTCTAGTAACTAGTCTTAGACTAGACAAGCACTTATAAGTTCGTCGACCTTAGAGTCGGTCCATCGTTAATGCCTTAGAGCCATTCAACGCTGATATCGATTAGATCTAATCTTCATTTGGCTCGGCATTCATGACGCTCTGCCATTTCTGACTCTTAGGTCAGTATCCCTGACTAGTCAGTGCCATAAACAAGTAAGCAATGCCACCAAACATATATCACATATCCAATATCCGAATACAAGGCATTCAGCATGCTTACTTAACAAGTACTAGTACAATTAGGACCATGCATAAACACAGAGGCTCAAGCTCCGAACAATATCATACCCAGTATACAAAGCACGTCCTAATCACATGTTTCTCGTGCATCATATGAATTATATTTAACCACCTGACATGCCTAAAAAATAATCATGCATGCCACATTTAATAATCCAACATGCACCAATAATAACCATGCATGTCACATTTAATCCACCAACATGCATCAAGAACAACCATGCATGTCACATATACACAGGGTGTAGTTTTCTTACCTCATAATCGAGCTAGAATCAATATAAGAACGACCCTTGAGAACGATCAACCTTTAAGCCCTTAGCGGTCACCTAGTCATAACCAAATATGGGACACCATTAATAAAAATGATCAACATAGGTTTCCAAACCAATATCTAGCCTCCGGGACATCAATCCAAACTAATCCAAATAGTAGGAACCATCCCGAGCCCTAAAACTATGTTCCCGGGGTCAAAACACACAAATGGGCTCAACCCTGCCCAAGATCCGCGGCCCTGGCACCTTGTGCCACGGCCCCCAGCAAAACCTGAAGCAAGCACCGCGGCGCCCAACACCAAGGGCCGCGGCGCCCAACAAGAGCAAAACCCCTCCACTA
Source organism: Humulus lupulus (assembly GCF_963169125.1). NCBI lineage: Eukaryota > Viridiplantae > Streptophyta > Magnoliopsida > Rosales > Cannabaceae > Humulus > Humulus lupulus. The sequence continues at coordinate 238,329,680 of NC_084796.1, forward strand.
GCTTCATCGAGCTAGGGCCGCGGCCCCCAACCCTGGGCCATCCCTAAACACGATTTTCAACTTCCCAAATCCTCCAAAAACATACCTAAACATTAACAAATCATCAAATCAAAGTTCCTAAGCTCCCCAATGGTCCAAAACCATCAAAACCCAAGGCTTAATCGAACCAAAAACTCAACGATTCACAAAAGCCAATTCTAAGCTTAGAAACTTTAGAAACTCAAAACTTCAAACTTAGATTACCTTTGATTGGGTTGTTTTCCGTTGAATCTGTCGGTTAAGAAGCTTCTAATCTTTCCTAGGATCTCTATGCCTCGACCCTCGCTTGATTCCGACTCCTAGAACTCAAGATTTCTTCAAAAAGGCTTCGAACGGTAAGGTGAGCTAACAAAGGAGAGAGGAAATGATTTCTAACGTACGTTCTATCTAACAAGCTACTTCAAGCTTAAGTAACCTCATATAAAACCTAGTGCTCGGGGTCCCAAAAACACCCCCGGGGACATTATAGTCAAAACTTCCAGAATTCCATTCTGATCTCAAATATTCCCAATTTATCATCAAATAAACATTCTTATTACCCAATAATCGACACCGTTATGAAAAAACCGCTAATCAATAATATAAGATCGTCTCATGCCGAATAGCTCGAATATATCTCCATAATAATGAAATCTCATTCACAAATTACAATATGCACCCAATTTACAAATATGCCCTCAACAGGCCAAATTACCAAAATGCCCTTACAATTATAAATACCCCCATATGCATGCATATGTCATTATATAATAATACAATTCACATTAACATGCATATAATCATTTAATATCAAAATAAATAAGTTATGGCCCTCCCGGCCTCCTAATCAAGTACTAACCCTTATTAGGAAATTCAGGGCATTACAACTAACATACAAGAGGTTGAATTATTTGACGTTTGGGGTATTGACTTTATGGGACCCTACCCACTGTCGTTTGATAATTTGTATATTTTGTTGCCAGTTGATTATGTAAGTAAGTGGGTTGAAGTAGTAGCTACTTCAACTAATGATGCTAAGGTGGTAGTCAAGTTTCTAAAAAAGAACATTTTCTCTCGTTTTGGCACACCTCGAGCGATCATAAGTGATGAAGGGACTCATTTTGCCAATAAGATTTTTGATTCCTTAATGGAGAAGTATGGAATAAAACATAAGATGGAATTGGGATATCATTCGCAGTCAAATGGGCAAGCAGAAGTGTCAAATCGTGAGATTAAGCTAATTTTAGAGAAGACGGTGCAAGTTAATAGAAAGGATTGGTCGAATAAGCTCGATGATGCATTATGGGCTTATCGGACAGCTTTTAAAACGCCAATGGTACGTCTCCCTCTCGTCTTGTATATGGTAAAGCTTGTCACTTGCCATTTGAACTGGAGCATAGGGCGCGGTGGGCATTAAAAAAGTTGAATTTTGATTCGGTAGCATCGAAAGCATTAAGGCTAGCTCAACTGAATGAGTTAGATGAATTCCATCATGATTCCTACGAGAATGCAAGAATCTACAAAGAGAAGACAAATAAATGGCATGCCAATAATATTGTCAATCAGACTTTTCAGGTGGGCGATCAGGTGCTGTTATTTAATTCCCGTCTCAAGTTATTTCTGGGAAAATTCGCAAGTTTTAAATTCTAAGTTTTCAAAGTTTCTAAGCTTGAATTGGATTTTGTGTTTTGATGAGTTTTTGGATGATTTGAGACTTGGGTTTTAATGGTTTTAGATAATTAGGATGTTTGGGAACTTTGATTTTTGGATTTGGAGATGTTTGGATAGGTTTTGGAAGGTTTTAAGTGAAAGAAAACAAGGTTTTTGGTTGGGTTCATGGTCGGGCCACGACCCTGTTCTTGGGCGCTGCGGCCCAGGCTTGATGAAGGAGGTGGCTTGCTGTTTGGGCAGTTAGGGCCGCAATGCAAGGTAGGAGTGCCGTGACGCTAGGCATAAGTAGATTGGATTCGGCCTCTGTAGGGAGGCGGCGGGCTGAGGCGCAGGTCTGGATGGGGTCGCGGCGCTTAAGGGCATTTTTGGCCAGAATTGTGTTTTAATCATGGGAACTCAAACCTTAGGCTTCGGGATCGTTCCTACTACCTGGTTTAGTGGGATTCGACGTCCCGGAGGCTAGGTCTTAGTCCGGGAACCTTTTATTACTCATTCTATTGATGGGTGTTATGTTTGGTTGTGACTAGGTTATCGCTAGGGGCTTGGAAACAGGAACATGCTTGTGGCTCATTTATTGGTAACTTGTGCTTGGACCAAAGGTAAGAAAACTGCACCCAGTATGTGATGCATGCGATACATGTGATTAGGGCATGACATGAATATTGAATATGAGATTGATCAGAGCTTGAGTTTCTGTAAATGTGCATGATCATAGTTATGCCAGTGATTGTTAAGTAAGCATGCTGAATGCCCTACATTTGGATATTTGACATATGATGTATGCCTGGTTGCATTGCTTACTTGTGGATGAAACTGACCTATGAGTTAGGAATCAGCAATGGTGTCAATATTAACTTTGAAGCTGTGACTTATTATTCAAGTTCGGTAGTAGTACTGAGCACTGGTCATATGGTATTGGCTTAAGAGTTAAGAACGGTATTAGCGTGTTTAACGCAAGCCAAAAAGATTAGATCTAATCGACATAAGCATTGAATGACTCATCATGAGCATTAATGCTTGACCGACCTCAAGTTTGATGAAAACTAAAAGCGCTTGTCTAGTCTAATGGCTAGTCACTTATAGAGCCAGGGCCAGAAGGCCCAGGTGACTGCATCGTCACATGGCTAAAGGTGCGGAGCCCATGTTAGTGACTCACTCATCAGTCACTCATCTGATTAGGGATATACGCCCCAGCATGGTTATCAAAACCTCAAAGTGTTAAATCACTCATATGATTAGGGCTATACGCTCCAGCATGGTTATCAGAACCTCAAAGTGTTAAATCACTCATATGATTAGGGCTATACGCCCTAGCATGATTATCAGAATCACAAGTGTTAATCATTCATTTGTTTATGATTGACTTGATAGTCATCCATACAGGAGGGCAAGGCCCACAGCCATCATTATTTGGATTTATTTGCATGCATGAATAAGGCTATTATTGCTAGGCATGCCGGTTATGATTTGGTAACATGTTATTACTATTCATGAGCATATTGAGTTTTCTTGTTGAGCTTCGGCTCACGGGTGCTATGTGGTGCAGGTAAAGGCAAAAGAAAGCTGGACCATCCTTGAGTTGGATAGCTTAGGTGACGATGTGTACATATGCGGCTGCTCGACCGCCACGACCGAGGGTTTAAAGAGAAACTAGGGTTAAACCCTATTTTGCCGCTTAGGTCGGCTGGTTGTAAATCTTTTGTTGAGGTTAACCTTTAAATTATATGTTTGGGATCCCAATGTATACAGTAAACGTTTTAGTGAATCGTTGTATCTTAACCAAAACTTTTAATCCCTACACCGTTAATCACATTTAGTTACACGATTATGGAAAAATGACTCGATTAGCGAGTTTAGCATTGTTTAAAATGCACACTGTAACAGTCCCTGGGTAGTAGGGCGGTATAGTTGTGCTCTTCTCTGCCTCATCACGCTGCTCAAGAAACCATTACTAAAGTGTGAAACGAATGAATTTCACAAAAGTAGTTACTGGGAAGGTTCTTGCGTCCTTGGTTTTGTTGTTGAAGCTTTTAGCGTAGTTGTTTGCCATTATATTGTATTGATTCCCAGGAAAGTAAGCACGAGTCCACTTATCGAAACCAATACCCTCGAGATATTCACCTATGGCAGGATCCATTTGCTTAATATTTTCAAAGTACTTGTGAAATTTTGTCTTTCAAAATGCATAGGCCGCACACCACATCTCCTTGTGACAGTGATTAGTCTTGAACTTAGCGATTTTATTCATACTTATATGATGGTAGCATGCACCGTGATAGGCATCCGGGAAGACGACCACACACTACAAGAAAAAGAGTCTACAGTGACGACTTTTGTCGTCGCTGTAAAGCAACAAGTCGTCGCTGTAGGTCTACCGCGACGACAAACGACGTCGTTGTAGGTCCGTATGTGTAGAAATCTACAGCGACGACAAAATGGAGTCGTCGCATAGTTCTTTACTACAGCGACGACATGTCGGTCGCAGTAGGAAATCTATTTTTCGGTTTGGACTGGTATATTGCGACGACATGTCGTCGCTGTTAGCGGTGCAAAATTTGAAAATTTGAATTTCAAAAACTTCTACAGCGACGACATGTGGTTGCTGTAAGCCCGTCGACCGCTCCATCTACAGCGACGACATGTCATCGCAGAATAGTGTGTGGGTTTATATACCTACAGAGACCACATGTCGTCGCTGTAGTGTCACGAAAACCCAGTTTTTCATGTTCAACGTGCACCCTACGGCGACGACATGTCGTCGCCGTAGGTATACAATTTTTTTAAATATAGTTAATTAATTATACGGATTAAAATTTATTTAATAAAATATTTAATATTAAATATTAATCAAATAAATAAATAAAACCAACTTATTTAATTAAATAATAAAACCAATTCATCAATATTCATAGTCTCTGAAATGTAAGATAACAAAACATAAGTAGTATTGTCTCCAAAATAAAAAAAAAACAATACAAAATATTAATAATTTAAAAATAGTAATTTAATAAATCTAAATTTCATCAAAATAAATTCCAAAGTCATTATTGTCGGGCTGTTGTGGTGGCTATGGTGGTGGCTGTGGCTATTGTGGTTGAAAGTTTGCCATCATGAACTGTATCATGTTCATGTCCAAGTTGATAGGCTGAAATTGCGGAGGTTGGATGTTTGGATTCGTTGTTTGCAAATATTGTTGCATTTTTTGGAAGTTGTTCCGGGTCATAAAGGCTTGACTGAAGTGTTGAATCATTGTAACACCCCAATTGGCTAATAAGGTGTAGGACCTTGATTAGTGTACCTGGAGGGAAATAAGTGAATTAACATGTTAACATATGAATTTAAATGAATATGTGATTAGAATGCATGTTTAGGTGGAATAAATATGCATGTGGGCCCCGTTTGTCTGTTAGGGGTAAAATGGTAATTTTAGCCAGCTGAGGGCATAAATGTAATAATTATGTTATGTGATTAATACCACGTGTGGGTGGTGATATTATTTTTATGCACGTGCCGAGACGGTCCTAGGTAGCTAATTAGTTTAAAAGTCATAACGGGATTAAATACCCGGCTCGGGAGGAGCCTAGGTGTATTTTGGGAATTTTATAAATTGAGTTTGAGAACTAATGAGTTATGGTTAATGGTAATTGAGTAACTTGAGTGACCATTGGTAACTATTGATAGTAACTGTTGACTGCGTTTTTAGCCAACAACGTGAGAACGTCAAATACGACAAACCTTCAAAAGATTTTATACGACACAGACGGTTTAAACAGAAAAAGTAAATAACACAAAATAATTTTATAGTGGTTCAGCCCCGATTGTCAGTAATAGCCTAATCCACTTAGAGTTGTGATTTATAGATCTGTACTCAAGATCAGATGGACTGAGCCAACTGAGTTTCTTCAGTACAGATTGCAAAAATACAAGAATTCTCTCAAATATCAGCACTTTCTCTCTCTAGAATAGACATACCCAATTTTCTCTCTCTAGAAAGAAGAAGCCCCTTTACGATCCCACCAACACTCTATTTATAGGCCTGGGATCCTCAACTGATATCCCCTTTAGATAGGGATATTTTATTATTCATCTTATATTTATATTACAAGAAATATTCAAAATTCAAAATGTAACAAACCCCCTATTTGTGGGAAGAATGAGAGATTCCCGCATATCTTGTTGAAGTTGTTTATGGGAATCTTGACTTAGTCTCCTCTAGCTAGTTGATCCACCTCCTACTGACCACTCATGCAAGTGTTGGTCGGACGTGCATGGTGATAGGACATGCATGGTGGTAGGACATGTTTTTCTCTCCTCTAACATGGCACTCTCCTCTAGCATGCCATGTTTCTCCTTGAATCAATCTCCTTGGCTTCTCACCTCGGATAGGTCCGAGGCAACCTCCTTGGCATCTCACCCCAGATAGGTCCGAGGCAACCTCCTTGGCATCTCACCCCGGATAGATCCGAGGCAACCTCCTTGAAGCTTCTCACCTCGGATAGGTCCAAGGCAACCTCCTTGAAGCTTCTCACCTCGGGTAGGTCCGAGGCAACCTCCTTGGCATCTCATCCTTGGGGTCTCCTAGGATCACCCTCTTGGGGTCTCCTAGGACCACATCCTCCTTGAGGTCTCCTAGGACCACTTTCTTGAGTTCTCCTCGATGCACCCTCCTTAGCTCTCCTAGGATGCACTCCCCTTAGCTCTCCTAGGATGCACTCTCCTTATCTCTCCTAGGATGCACTCTCCTTAGCCTCCTAGGATGCACTTTCCTTAGCTTTCCTCGGACCAAGGTGCACTTGGCTTGGTTATGACATCTTTCAAGCAGTCCAAATTCTTCGTCAGTCTACCGGGTCACTTTATCACAACTCTGAGGAGTCAACGTAGTTACTGACTATCAACGTGTCCTTTATTGACCATGCACTGCCACTTGTCACATTTATTGCCACGTCCTTGATCTCCAATTTTTGGGTATAACAGTAACAATTTTAGGTGAGGAAAATGGTAGATTGTAAGGAATGTGAAACGTCTAGGATGTCCTTGAGGTTTAGTTAGAAGGGGAAATAGATGGAAGGGAAAAATGGTCTTTTGGCAGGGATTTAGATAACTTCAGCTAAGGGAAAGATCATTGACGTTTTTTCACTTAGGCTATCCAGTTTTTGCTGAAAGTAAAGGAGAACTAAGGGCAAAAAGGAAGAAAGGAAAGCAGTTGGGAATTTTGAGACTTAGGAGAAGAATCAAGGTGGTTTGAGGCAGTTGAAGCCAAACAGAAATCAAGATTAGTCAGAGGTAAGTTTCATCTCTGAAATCTCTGTGTTTTTGCAAGTTCTTATAGAATTAAGGTTGGAAATTGAAAGATGGTTTGTGGCTGGTTTGTTTGAGAATTCAGTTTGAGAAACCAGAGGGTTTAGCTTGAAGATGGAATCAAGGAAGCTTAAGGTTGAATTCTCCACTTGAGGTAAGGATTCTATGCAATTTTGAGGTTTGTTTCTGTTATGGTTTAAGAAATTTGAAGCATGGTTTAAGTTTCTGGTTTACTGGTTTAAACTTCTATGATTTGAAACCAAAGTGTGATTTATGGGGGTGATTATGTGTTTATGCTTGTTGTTGGTGTTTATAGGTTGTTAGATGGTTTAGTTGAGGTTTTGGATTGATTTTGAGGTTTAGGTATGCATTGGAGTTGAATTGGGAGTGTTTTGGCTCGGGGAAAATGCAAGGGAAAACCCAGATTTTTGGGTTCGCGAAGGGGCGCCGCAGCCCTGTTCTTTTGCGCCGCGGCGCTAGGCTGCAGTAGGGGGCAGATCATTCTGGGCGCCGCGACCCTCATTGGTGGACGCCGCGACGCTAGGCCATTTCGCGCAGGGGGAAATTTCCATTTTAGGGTTTTTGCCCAGGGGGCTTATGGGATGTTTTTGCTACTTTGTTTTGGGAAATTGGAGGTCCTAAGAGTACGGGATTGGTCCCAGGAAATGGTTTTGGGTTGGTTAGTATTAAAGAGTGTTTTATGTGTGTTGTGACTAGGTTTCCGGAGAAGCTCGGGATAGAGGACCGTGCTCGTGATTTCGGTGCATAGAAAGCTCGGGATACAGGTAAGAAAACTGTAGTACCCGTAGAGTAGGGCATGGGCCCATAATGTTGTTGCAGGGCACGACCCTAGATTGTATTACATGTTAGAGTGTAGCCTTGATTGAATTATTACATGCTTGAATGTTGTTTGAGTTATGCTATATGTGATTATAGTAGAATGAACGGCGAAGGAGCCGGGAGCGGCAAGGAGCCGAGAACGGCGAAGGGCCGAGAATGGAGAAGGCCAAGAACGGCAATGGGGCCGGGAACAACACTTAGCACATGGAGTGCTTAATGTTAGGGTGAGACCCCAATTGATACATGGGATATCCTTACGGTGAGAACCGAGACCCCAGGCTTTGGTAACGCTTCTAGGACGGCATGGCCGTATTTGTTTAGTCCGATGGACTATCTGTTAATTTGTGGATTATCTGATATGTTGATTATATAATGTGCATATGTTATGTGCTGTATGAGTTTTCTTGCTGGGCTTCGGCTCACGGGTGCTCTGTGTTGCAGGTAAGGGCAAAGGAAAAGTCAACCAGCCATGAGTACGGAGAGCATAAAGCGGCGCGTACATGTTTGGCCTGCCCGACTGCTTTGGTTGGGGGCATTTTGAGAAATGGCTGTATTAAACTGTGATTTTGATAGTTAGTTATCTGTAAACCTATTTTGAGTTGTAAATATTTTATAAACCTTATTTTGGGATCCCAAATGTTAGACTCTTGGAAATTTTCAATGAAATAGGGTACTTTCAAGATTACAGCCTTGACTTTTTGTTTAATCACACTTTTGTTCTAAAAACCTCGTTTAGTGAGTTAATTGCACATTTTAAACTCACTTGGTAACGGCTCTAAGGTAGTAGGGCGTTGCAATCATGGACTGGAAAGCTTTAGGTGGTATCGTTGGTAGGCCAACTGTGGTGGACGGAAACGGTGATTGCTCTAATTGGATCTAGTGGCGCTTAAGGCAAATGTACTAGTGCCCTTAAACTTCCGTCCAATACCTTAGTTGTGGCCACAACGTTGACCAAGTACATTTGAGACGACTTGTGTCTCATTGACAGTGGCACTTCCTGCTTCAGATTCAGATTGAGATTAAGATTGGGATTGGGATTGTGTTTGGACTTTTTGCTGCAAGGCATCCTGCACTTTAGAAACAAGACAATTAATACATAATATAATTGAATAATATACATAGAAACAAAACTTAGAAAGTTACTTACATATGCATCCTTAGCATTCGTGTTCACCCATCCACGTGTCAGATGATTGTGCATGTCATGGAACGTATCGATAATGTTGGGCAGTTCCTTAGTCTGAAGATTCATCTTTAGAAAACAAAATTTAACAAAATCTCAGTTAAATATTGAAATTATTATTAAGATAACTTAAAATATTTCAAATTATCTATAAATTTTTATTTACCTTCTTAAATCGAGCAGAAGCATAAGAAGTCGATCCACGGAGACTTGGATACTCCTGTTTTGTTCTATTGGCAGCATTTCCTTTGAGCGTGCCATGAACTATGGAGTGGTGAAAAAGTCAACCAACTTCTGCCAACTCTTGTTGTCAATGACCTCCGGTGGATTCTTTCTGGCTATCTCGATATCATCATACCCTCCATGTTCATTGAAATGTCTTTTCTTGCGACCTTTTCTATCCTTGTAGCGATCCTGAAACTCTCGCTCAATCCCAGTCTCTACCAGTCGCCACTCAGGGAGATCTCGGGGAAGAATGAAAAATTCCTTCAAAAAAAAAAAATTGCGAGGTTTTTTAAATTATAATAAAAACATTACATGTGAATAAGTAGATAAATTTACCTCAAGCTTTTGCATCAATCCAATCTTGTGCTCATCCAGAACACTCTGCCATGAGTCATAATATAACGGGACATGGTGACCAATAAGGTTGCCAATAAGTCTCGTGAACGTCCCAAAATCACCAACTACTTTGTAGATTCCCTCCTTCAGATCAAATTGTAGAGCCAACAAACCTTTATTGTCGATGACGAGTTGCTGCAAATTTTTGGATTGAGACTGACCTCTTCTTTTTGCAGGAGTCGCTGCATATGTTAATTAAACAATAGAATTAAATTGAATAAAATAATAAGAATTTGACATTTATTGATTAAAGATAGAGTAATTATAGTATATTACCTGTCTCACAGGAAGTAGGAACTCGTGTGGGATCTGGAGGAGGAGGATGATCCGTTCCATCACCGCCATGTGCACGAGCAACAATAGCAGACATATCTTTGCAGTTTAAATAATTATTAACTTAATTTCAGTTATAGTTGGAGGTTAATTACATAACTTAAATAATTTCAATAATTCAGTTGAAACTAACATTGTTGAGAAAAGTCATATATTGATTGAAAAGTCTTGAAATTAATACATACACATTAAACATACAAATATGAATATGGATAAAAAAATATTATTCCTCATCAATGTCAATTCCTACATCATCTTCTGTACTTTCTAAATCATCTTCACTAATTTCATCATCGTCATTAATTTCCAATTTATAATTTTATGAATATATATTATCAAATTTTATGAATATATTATAAAGTTTCATTATTTATATATGAATATTTAATTATAAATTTATTAATGATTGTTATTAATTTCTTTGATAGTTATCAAATTATTATTTTAATTTTTTCAAAAATAACAATAAAGTTTTATAATTGTAAAATTATTTTTTTAATTTCCACTTTATGATTTTATGAATATATAATCAAATTTTATGAATTTATTATAAAGTTTCATTATATATACAAATATTTAATTATAAATTTATTAATGATTGTTATTAATTTTTTTGATAATTATCAAATTATTATTATTTTAATTTTCACTTTTTTATTTTTTCAAAAATAACAATAAAGTTTTATAATGGTAAAATTGTTTTTTAATTTCCACTTTATTTATAATTTTACGAATATATATTATCAAATTTTATGAATGTATTGTAAAGTTTCATTATGTATATATATAAATATTTAATTATAAATTTATTAATGATTTTTATTAATTTTTTTTGATAATTATCAAATTATTATTTTAATTTTCACTTTTTCATTTTTTCAAAAATAACAATAAAGTATTATAATTGTAAAATTATTTTTTTAATTTCTACTTTATGATTTTATGAATATATATTATCAAATTTTATGAATTTATTATAAAGTTTCATTATATATATAAATATTTAATTATAAATTTATTAATGATTGTTATTAATTTCTTTGGTAATTATCAAATTATTATTTTAATTTTCACTTTTTTCTTTTTTCAAAAATAACAATAAAGTTTTATAATTGTAATTTTTTTTTTAATTTCCACTTTATGATTTTTTTTATAAATTTTTATTAGTTGCTTTAAAATTAAATAAAAAATTTAATAACACTAACTTTAAAATTATTTTGTAATGTTTAATATTTCTAAATCTACTAAAGTTTCGGCAGCATAACGGCTGTAATCTAGCCTATCAGAAAATTTAAAATATGCATAAATACATATAAACCAGTCCTAGAACATACATAAATTTAATACAATCTTTATTTAACAAATAAATAACAAAAATATATAAATTCAAAAGATATTATTTAACCTTATATATATAATTCAAAAACTAATTTTATTTAACCAAACATATATATACAATTCAAAACAAAAAAATTAATTTAACATACTTATTTTTCATACAATAAAATTAATATCAAATTCACAATAAAATTAACAAAACATACAAATTTATTTTAAAAACTACTAGAATTTAATTTAATTTAAAAATTATCTACACACTATTAATCACAAAACAAAACAAAAATTTAAAAATTAAAAACAATACCGAAAAGATTGAGATGCTCCAATACAATCTGAAAACGAAAAAAAAAACAATAGAAAATTTAACGAACTCATAAAAAATACACAAAAAATCATAAAAACACTAAATATAAAATAAAAAACTAAAGCATTAAGGTTTAATAATACTAACCTTAACAAAAGGGGGCCAAAAATGGCTCTAGGCGGCGCAGAGAGGGGCTAGGCGGCGTTAGGAGGCGGAGGAGCTATGGTTTTCCAGAAAATTCAGAAGAAAAAATGAAGAAGAAGGCTCGGGTTGGGGGATTTATGTCATGATCCTATAGCGACGATATCGTCGCTATAGGGTATATGAATGTCATCGTTGATATCAAACACACCGTTTAACTCAAACAATGAGACCCTACATCGACGACATGTCGTCGCTGTAGGGTAGTGAATAGTACGCGAATACTCTCGTGTGCTATATTTGCACTGTCGTCGCTGTAGGAAGTAAAATTTGACTTAAATATTTTGGCGGTTCACGTTCCCACGTTTTATTTTGGACCCTATTGCGACGACATGTCGTCGCTGGAGAGTTCAAAAATAACTGACCAGTTGATATATTGGACTCTACCGCGGCGACATGTCCTCGCTATAGGCTGTGCAAAATAGACAACCACCTTTTGGCGGTTGAGTTCCCTGAGCATCCTACAGTGATGACTTGTCGTCGCTATAGAGTCGCTATAGAGAAACATAGTCAGTTCTTACGAATACCCTACAATGACGACATGTCATCGTTGTATAGTCAGTTCCCGCCTCGTGTTCCCTCCAAATTCCTGATACCCTATAGTGACGGCATGTCGTCGCTGTAGGGTATCAGTAATTTGGAAGACTAGATCGTGTCTTGTTAACGACCCTACAGCAACGACATGTCATCGCTGCAGCCTAACAATTTCAATAAATTAAACAAAATTATTTCTCGTGGTTTTCAACATCCTACAGCGACGACTTTGGAGTCGTCACTGTAGATGTCGTCGCTGTAGGGTCTTTTTCTTGTAGTGTCAAGAGCATGAATAATGATAACATACCTGTCTGGTACAAAAGCTAGATTATCGACATCCCCAATGCCTTCCTTCAATTTCATCATGAAATACTTCCAAGAGTTGTGATTCTCACTGTCCACTAACCCGAACGCAATTGGATACAAGGGGCTATTCGCATCCAATGCAACAACATAGCATGTGGCCACCATACTTCATCTTCAAGAAAGTGCCATCCACACATATCACAGGATGACATGATCTAAATCCCCTTCTACAAACTCCAAGTGAGAAGAAGCAATAAAGAAAGCGACCATCCTCTGTGAAAAAATCAGTTATTGTACCTGGATTCTTTTGCTACAACATGTGCAAGTAAGAAGGTAACTTGGCGTATGAGTCTTCAGGAATCCCCTTAACCTACATGCGTGCCTTCTCTCTGGATCTCCATGTCTTCATATAACTCATATCGATCCCAAAATATTTCTTCATATCCTCATTTATGTTGTTCACCATGTAGCTAGTGCCATCAGTAGAATATTTGTTCTTGATAAGATGCCCAACGACCTACGGCGCTGTTTGACGGTGGTCTTTCTGTCATACTTCTTGTGAGCACGTATGTACACTATTGTAAACAGTGATCTCAAACATGGAACATCGTGCTAGTTTTTCCCCTTAATAACCACAGTCAGGATCCTTGCAGCCAGTGATATACCACACATCATTAGCATATTTCTTCACCACAAAATCAAAATTATTCTTCATTGTGAAAAGAGCCGCTTTGGTTTTCAAATCCATCTTGTCGTCAAAAGTCTTCCCAAGGTGTATTTCTCTCACTGGTGCACCGATGGAGGAGGTCTGTGATCGACCAGAGGAAATAATATTTTCTTTTGTAAACATGGGATCACTCTATCTTGTGTGATCTCTGTTGAAAATATTGAAACTTTCCCTCTACTGTTATCTTCTGCTCTAGCAGGATGACTAGAGCTTGTGCCAGGTGTTCTACGTCTTTCACTTGTTACGTTTGCCTGTGCAATAAGAGGTACTGACTGTTCTTGTATTTGTTCGACTTGCAAATTGTCAGAGCTATCAATCAACACGTCTGCACAATAATATGCCTATGAATTGTCCCCTGAATCCTCCTCATTATCTCCATCAAATTCAACTACTGGATCGCCATTCACATAAGGGTCATACTCATACAGGTTGTCCTTCCGGAAACCAATAGGACCTATAGTTGGGATATCAACATCAACAGTACCTATAGGATCTCTTTCTGGAACAAAAGTGTCTACCTCACTATGAACTTTGTTAACACTGGGACTGGGAGTGGGAGATGGATCTGCAATGACAATATTCTTAACAGGAGTGACACACAAGGGAATCCTTTCTTGCAATGTTATTCCTAAGAGTGCATGGACATCAAGATCACTTTCAACATGAACGAGTGTAAATGGTTGGCTGCATGTGTAAGGAACCTCCAATTTCAACCCATGCAACTCTTTATCAACCTGAAGTGTCTTGTGCAATATGTCAAGAAGTTGCAAGTATGTTACATCATTCTCCATCGGTATCACTATACAATGAACATCCTTGAAAATCCACTTCCTCCCATCCATTTCCAAAACACCATTGTAAGAAACAAAAACGTAAATGTAACGCCCTGGCTACCCCAGAACAGTTACGGTGAACGGTGGACCGGAAATTTGACTCGTTACCTGAGTCCTTTGGTCAAAAACGTGCTCTAAGTGTAATTAACAGGTTAAGGTATAAAACCAATAAAAAGGAAATGGAGAGTTTTATTACGAACTGCTCTGCAGAGCTAAACAAAATATTTACAAGTGGTTCTCAGTACAAAATGGTCATTACAGTTTTAAATTTACAGTCCCGCCGACCTAAGCGGAAAAAATAGGGTAAACCCCCTAGTTCCTCTGAGAACACCATGACCGTGGCGGTCAAGCGGCCGCATATGTACACACCACCACATCAGCTCTCCACTCAAGGCTAGGTGAGCTTTTCTTTCCCTTTACCTGCACCACATAGCACCCATGAGCCAAAGCCCAGCAAGAAAACATAATACTTCTCATAAACGTTATCAAATGATTATCATTATAATCATACTGAACATAAAGCTTTCAACAAGCAAATGAACATCACATGATTTTAGCGGGAGAGTGGCTGTTAGGTAAGCCACTAGCCTCCAGGCTCTCTTTTCTAGCGGGAGAGTGGCTACTAGGTAAGCCACCAGCCTCCAAGCCCTGTTTGTTCATCGACCCTCAGGGTCGGTCAGGCATTAATGCTCCTTGAGTCATTCAATGCTAATAATCGATTAGATCTAATCTCTATTGGCTAGCGTGAACCACGCTAAGTCCATCCTTGACTAATAACTCAGCGCTAAGTGACCAGTGTCCAGTATCACCGCCGAACCTGACTAATAAGTCACAGCTTCACAGCTGACACTAACACCTTTGCCAGCTCTAACTGACAAGTCAGTGCAACGTGACCAGTGCCCAGTACCACTGCCGAACCTGACTAATCAGTCACAGCTTCACAGTTGATACTAGTACATTTGCCAAACCTAACTAATTAGTCAGTGCTATGCACAAACGAACAACATATGCTAAGCATTCCATGTTCAATCCATGTCCATATTACACAACCAACATGCCTTACAAATATCCACGCATGTCACACTTGGGGTGCAGTTTTCTTACCTCCGGTTCGAGCAAGAACAAATAAAAGAGTGACCCTGAGAACGATCGACTTTTTGGTCCTTTAGCGGTTACCTGGTCATAACCAAATTATGGGATTCCATCAATAAAATGAATAATAAAAGGTTCCCAAACCAAAACCTAACCTCCGGGACCTCAAACACTACCCAACCGGGTAGTAGGTTCAATCCCGAGGCCTTAGACTTGAATCCCCATGCTAAAAAGCTCACTTTGCCCAAAAATGCCTTAAGGGCCACGACCCTCCTTGGCCATGCCGCGGCCCGCCCCCCAAACAGAGGCGCCTAAACCCAGCCTTCACCAAGGGCCGCGGCTCACCCTGGCCATGCCGCGGCGCAACGCCCAGTTCAGCCAAAACCCCTGTTTTTCTTCCTCTACGATTTCACTTAGAACCAACCCTTCAAACCCAACTTACACACCACCCAAACCTCTCTCAAACACCCATTTAAACCCCTAAACAACACTCAAAACTCTCCCTCATCATAACCCAAGAAAACCCCCTAAAACCTCCATCAATTCCAACAATCCTCCATAAAAACACAAGCTGAAACTTATCATTAAAACAGGGCAAAACCAGAAAAGTAATGATCAAAGCTTACCTCAAACTTGGTATTGAACCCTCTCCAATGACTGAACTAAAACCACAACCTTAGCCCCTTGATTTCCTAGCTTAGCTCCACACTTGAGCTCAAAATTCCAAAGAAGAGAAACTATGGAGATGAATGTACGGGAAGGAGAAGATGAAGCAAACTCTGTTTTGGGTTCTATTTCACAGCCATCCATACATCATATATATCCAAATACCAAAAGACCATTATACCCCTAGGCATAATAAAGCTTCTAAAACCACTCAAGGGCAATTTTGACATTTTCCACCTACACCGTTAATCATAATTAACGCTTCCCTTTTCTCGCTAATCTCAATATCCTCAAACTCCAATATTTCACCTCCCGTTACCCTTTAATACCCGGTAACATTCTAATCATTAAAACACCCCGAGACTCACCCCGAGCCCCGAGCTTAAACCCGTTATGACCAAGCTGATATTTAACATTCCTTGATCGTCTCATGCCAAATAGCTCGAGCAAACCCACATCATAATGTGGTCTCAATTTATATCACCAACATGCGAACAATTAGTCAATTTACCCTCAACGGGCCAAATTACCATCACACCCCTGTGGATAGAAATATGGACTCACATGCATGCATTTCACATCATATCATAATATAATCAACATATACATGCATTTAAACAATTAATAGCATATTTAAGCAAGTATGGCCCTCCCGGCCTACTGTTCACGCCGTTAAATACATCGGAGAATTCGGGGCATTACAACTATCCCCTCCTTACTGAAATTTCGTCCCCGAAATTTACCTGAACAGCTCGGGATATTGACTCTGCATATCTGATTCCAGCTCCCAGGTCGCCTCC